>NW_026623331.1:1984642-1995629 GCF_030028575.1 Malurus melanocephalus | reverse complement strand
AGGGAAGGGAAGGGAAGGGAAGGGAAGGGAAGGGAAGGGAAGGGAAGGGAAGGGAAGGGAAGGGGCAAGTCTGAAGCATGGAATCAATACAGCAAAAGTGTAATGTAAACAGATACTCAAGTAGTCTGCTGAAAAAAAAATAGGGAGAGAGAGGAGGGGGAGAGGGGGAGAGGTACTATTCAAGTACTACTCAAAGAGAGCAAAGTCTGGAAGAGCACAGCCCATGGCTGGCATCTCAGTATTTCTTTTCCACCACTTAGACCAATTTGAAGAAAATCCCTGCAAAGAAGCTTTCATAAGATGGCATTTTTGTGATTCAGTATAGCACCAATATTCCTTTTGAGTTTTATAACTGTTCCTAGAACATTCTTGGCAATCAATTTAAACTTTTTGAAAGAGGTCGCATTTCACTGTAAATGGTTATCTGGTATTCACAACACAAAATAAGCATTTGAATATTTATTGTGAGCACATTGCATTTTAGGGAGAACACACAAAGATTCTTACCACAATTATCTTGTTCCAGCTTTAATATATTAGCTGTCACCTCTTTAATGGATCTTGTGAGAAAGGAAAGTTTCTTTCTTTAACACTCTTTTCCCCCTGAACGCAATTACCACCTCATTCAGAGCTCTTTGTGTCCACCTAATCTCTCTGATTATGTCTCTGACACCACCACAATACTACATGACTGACATACCTGACAGCTGTGACTAGTGACAGAACACTCACAATGCAAACCAGCTCTATGCAGGATGAGTATTACCTACCGCCAGCCTCCCAGAACAAACATGGAGGGAAGGTAAAAGGGGTGGGGGCATTTCACGGCCAGCCTAACCCCTACCGATTTTGCCTCCTTTTAGAGCCAAACAGCATTGACAAGCAGAGCCTCTTTGTACATACCTACCTAATGAACCAATTGTTGGATGAATACAAAAGAACACCCATTAGTATTTTAATTTTTAATTTATAGAGTGGAAAATGCATGTTTGGAGACCTGACTTACAAGCAGGACTTGATGGATCATTTTGTCTCGCTCCAGCCCTTTTATGCTTCTCTAGGTCATAACTCCCAGCTGGTGCTCAACTATCAGATTTAGGCAGGTGGCTATAGATGAGAGTCTGTGATGAAAGACATACCTGMAAATGTCATTCCCAGACAAGCTGTCCCTAAATCAAGGACAAACCGTTTCAGAATTCAGCATTTCAAGCCATAAAGATATAAATTAGTATTACAAATAATTGCCAAGTACAATAGCAGTAATGAATACACTAATCCGGAAAAATATTAGTGCTTTATAAAGAGCCTTATACTTCAAAATTCCATGGTTTTAAGGGGTATTAATACACTAAAAGCTTCAGCTTGTCAACACTGACTACCTTTTTTGTCCCCACATAGAAAAGAAACCAATGAGAATTTTGAGAATAGGGATATAGCTGATTATTCAGAACAAACTATTTCATTGCATCTTTCTGAGCTTTTGAGCAGCTTTAGAAATTAAACATTCCTAGAATCAGAGAGAAGGTGCAAAAATCAACTCAACATTATCATGTAGGAAATGTCTAGAGCCAAAAACTGCCACCCAAGCATTCAGTTTTCAAAGATGAACTGATATTTGCAGAAAATTAATCCAAGTGCATTATACCCATCTAATTTTAAATCTAATTACTGCTCRTGTAAGACTGTCCTCCAATAATAAGACAGCAAAAATAAAACATCCAGGATAGAGGGATATGATTAGGAAAGCTTTGTGGTCAAATCATATGTTATTGAAAGCAGAATTTTCTTTTTCTGTGTGAACTTTCTTATGCTGGAAATTATGTGTTTATGCTATTAGTATAGATTTAGCATATTTCATTAAGCTTGAGAAGATTTCAGGAGCAGTTTTAGCAAATTAATAAAGTGTCTAAAGAAAATCCCCTTTTTAATCCACCATGTCCCAGCTTGCAATATCTGTTTATTCTGTATTTGAAGTTACCACTGTACAGGAACCAGTAAGGCAGATTCCATGTTACATGATGTGTCAGTGAACTAATGCAGTGCTGTGAAGGCAAAAATCATTACTGTTATAAGAACATTGAGAAAAATYTTTTATACTGTTAATGCCAACTCAAATTTTCAAATGGGAAGGTAGAAACAATATTCTACTTAACTGGCAAATTTGGGGAGAAAACTGGTATGATGCAAACATAACCACTTAATAAATTATTAATAGTCACCTTCTTTACTGAATGAGGCATCATGGCAGGTAGGTGGATTCTTCACCCAAATATTTAATGGTTGTMATTMTGATAAAAAGATGCATATTCTTCAYTTATGCWATACAATGAAAGCAGTAAGGCATGAACTTCTGTTATTTAGGGGGTTTTCTTGAAAAAAGGTATAATAAGGTAGATGAGACTAAAAGTCAGGGCACTCAATTACAATACCAGGGCCATCTGATCTTACGTCAACTGCCCACTCTCTCACTGGCTTCCAAGGACMTTTGTTCCCAGAATGCCTCTTCTCATTTCTAAAGTTGCTGCAATACAAAAAGCTAACATGCTTCACTTCACATAAAGAAGATACATAATCTACCAACCTCATGAACTCGTGAACCATAGACACATAATCTACCAACCTCGTGAACTTTGTTACCCTGCAACTCCTACACAAATCATAGGAGCAATAATATACCAGCATCTTACCTATCAGGCATTCCTTCAACAGAAACGCCCAGAGTATTTAGTATTCTATTTCAAAAAGCCGCCATTGTCCCCAGTAATTTTCTTTATATATGAAAAACCCACAAAATTCTCTTWACCATTTTAATCTTCTAGAGAGCCAGGCCTTGATATGCACCTATACAAGGTTTTCTGAATGCAAATTAGTTTCAGATGCCAGGGTAACAATCTCCAAAACACACTGAAGCACGTGTATGGAATGTATTATAACTCCATTTGTAGTCAATGATGTGAAAACTTTACAAAGCTGTTGAATAATTATGATTACTAATATGCCAATTAGGTTGAACAGGTACACAGACATCCTCAGCTAGRCACTTACTGAATTTTTAAAAATAATTTATTTCTGAATTTCTTCTCTGAGTGGTCTTAAAATCAACAAGTAAGATTACTGTAATTAAAAAGACACAGCTTCAAGTTTGTTTGGGATTTTTTTAAGTTTGCTAATTGGGGTGTTTGAGWCAATCTTGCCAGTCTGAGACAAAAGATTGCATCCAACAACACAAGAAAATGGAAATAAAGTTTCAAAGCTGCCAAAGATCAAAATGAGAATTATACCTAAAGTCAATTCTGCTTACTTTATGAAAAGTATTATGGTTTARTATCTTAATCAAATCAAATTCTGGACAGAATTGTTCTATTTTTCTGTATCCCTAAAAGAAGTAGAGACAGAAATCAGGACTTCTTCACAGTAAGCAGTGGACAACACAAAGCAAGATCATCTTGACTACAAAAGTTTAAAATATAAATAAAGCAATCATGGGGAAAGGAAGCAGTCTCATTTTGTGAAGTAGGAATGGAACCACTTTGAAGTGATTGAAAAGAAAGTCGTTATTAGAAGTGGAACAAGCACAGTGGGCTGCAAATGGATGCCAAAATAATTAACATCACCTGCAAATCAGGACTCCCTTGGATAATGAGGACAGGTCATTTGCTCATACTCAGATGTGTTTCACTTGTACATATATTTACACATTTATGCATACAAGCATACCAGAGTATCCACAGCAGTACATTCTGCATCCTTTTGCTCCCTTACATCCCATCCAGGTGGAAACATAGGAGAAAATGCATAACCATTCCTCCCATCTTCTCATGTCAAGAACTCAAGAAAAGCCCACACCAGAAGGCTGAACAGTCACAGACAGCAGGACTACCACAGGAACAGAACACAAAGACAATTCTAAACTTACACCAAATATTTAATTATCCAAACACAGGCCTTTTTTTTCCAGCTTTGCAACAGATTTCCAGTCGTGCTTCTAAAACTGAACAGACACTGGCTTTTGTACACTAAGGTCTTTCTCAAAGGAAGCAGCCAAGCCTGTTGAGGTAAGGCAGCTGACAGAAGATTCCCTCTATTCCAACTCTGCATTCAGAAGTACACATGCATCAYRTCAATTAAGGAAACATGCAATATCYGGCAGAAAGAGGGCAAAAGGAACATGGTCACAGTGTCTCACGGACAGGAGCCCACATGTTGGGGAGAGTAGGGAGGTAACAAGGCTTCTCATCTCTGGTTTGATTTCTTTTAATAAATCTTCCCTTTCTGGTTTTCAGAGAAAAAAAAACAGCAGCTTTAGTATAGTTCTACTTAACACTGATGACATATACCAAAGCCATTGCTGTGTGTAATTCAAGATTTTCCTCCCATTTTTTTTTTCGTATTTCAGTTGTTTGAAAATGCTGCTGAACAACCAACCTCTTACTAAAACAAATTTCCCTCACRCTCCTACAAACCTGAAGAAAGCAATAATGTACATATGATAGGACTGAACAATGCTGCCCAAGAGCTACATTTCTAGATTAAAGCAACTTTGGCCATATAACTCCATGCTACAAAAATAAAATCACAGACAGAGCCAAAGGCTACAATATACATATAGGGAAAGTAATGGTGATGACTGAAAAAAGGGAAACTTTGCACCCATTTTTTTAAAAGGCAGGAAGGAGGACCCCAGGAACTACTGACCATCAGCCTCACATCTGTGCCTAGGAAGAKCATGGAACAGCTCCTCCCAGAAGCTGTGTTAAAGCACATGGAGGACAGGGAGGMGACTTGAGACAGGCAGCACCCTGCACCAAAGGGAAATCCTGTCTGACCAACCTGATGGCCTTCTATTATGGAGCAAATACATCAGTGAACAAGCAAATGACAAATGTCATTTATCTGGACTCTTTGACACAGTCCTCCACATCCTTCTCTCTAAATTGGAGAYAGATGGATTTGATGGGTGGACTGTTAGGTGGGTAAAAAATTGGTTGGATGGTCACAGGCCACAGTTGTCAATGGCTCAAAGTCCCAGTGGGCACCAGTAACACACTGGTGTCCCTTAAAGATCTGTACTGGGACCAGTGTTATTTATTAKCTTCATTAATGACACAGAAGGGATCAAGTGCACCSTCAGCAAGTTTGCAGATGGCWCCAAGCTGACACAACAGTGTGTGCAGTTGACAMAACAGAAGGATGGGATGGCATCCAGAGGAACCYGGACAAGCTCRAGAAGTGGGCCCATGGRAATCTCATGAGGTTTAACAAGTGCAATGGGCTGTATATGGGTGGGTTGGGGCAAYCCCCAGTATCATTCATYGSAATGAACAGATCAAGAGCAGCCCTGATGAGGACAGTTTGGGGGTGCTGGTGGGTGAGAAGCTGRTCATGAGCTGGCAATGTGCACTTGGAGCCCAGAAAGCCAACCATATCCTGGGGACAGGTTGCCCAGAGCAGTAGAAGATGTCCTATCCATGGAAACAAAATCTCAGGTCAGATTAGATTGGGCACTGAACAACCTGGTCTACTTGAAGTTGTTCCTGTCCATGGCAGGGGTGGTACACAACCTGTCCTTTAAAGGTCCCTTCCAACCCAAGCTATTCTGAGATTCTATGACATGGTAACAATGGGTAAGGTGATGGTGGAACTACTGTTCAATGATTCCTACAATATAAGAACTGGAGAGTACCCARCTAAATTAGAAACAATCCAGTTTATCACAGAAAAAACAAATTTTGCTAAAAGAGTATACAGTGAACATTTAGAGCTTGCTGCAAAATGGAGCTGTAGAAACAAGGTGTCAAAAGGGTTAAAAAATGTAAACAGGTAAATAAACAAACAGGCCAATAAATGGAAAAAAAGGCCTAAGATTGTACCTCCCATCCTTGTTCATCTGGGAGCAGGTGTTGAAGAAATGGATTTGAACCAGTGAGCAGCCAGGCTGATGTCATCTCTCAAAGTAACGTTTGTGTGACTTTCAGAGCAGAATATTGGGTAAGACGCATCGTTCTGGGCAGCTGAAGGCACTACTGCTCATGTTTAAATTTACATTGTTTTCACATTGTTAGAGTTAAAARTAATGCTTATGCCTGCCACTGAACTGTGTAAAAAGGAGGGGGCTGATTATCAGATCTTAGCGTTACCTCATGGAAATGAGATATTAACAGGTCAGCTTCTGGACTGCAATGCCTCCCCCTGTTCCCTCAAAACCCCCAAAATTTAAGCATTGTTCCCTTAACTACAGCAAAGAATCCTTTAACACAGACAGAAATCAGGTRGAATCAACTGTTTACACATAGATTTTATTTCTGTATTTACAATGCTTAAAATARAATATACCAATATCTAGCTATTTCMAATAAATGCAAAAATAGAAAACTTCCATTTTCATCAAAAGTGCAGAAACATAAATTAGAAAATTATAACTTTAAAACATACAATGTTATTTCTCAAGGTTTTTACTATCAAAACAGATTTGTAAAACAAGCACCATAATTTATCTTACAGAAGACTTTTCATCAAAGCAGCATCACAGGGCAAAACAAGTAGGACATTAGTATGGAAATGTAGTAGAAAATCTTTAAATATTTTGAATGGTATGAACTGCTATAAATCCTTATAAAYGGTAACAAAATTGTTCTGACTACTTTTTTGCAATAGCTTTACCACATAGCCGAATATTAATTGGGCCATATTTGACTGTCAGCACAATGAACACATCTTCAAACATTCCTTCTGACTGTGGCTTGAACTGGACTGGCACATTGATGTAATGATGGGATCTGAAAAGGCAATTATGGGCATAATCATTAATAAACAAGCAAATACTATGAGATAGACAAATCCTTAGTTTGTATTTTCACCAAAATGGCATATTGAATGTGCACTGGATCGTCAAGTTTATTTTCATAGATTTAATTATCTATTTTTCTTCTGAAGGACATTGACCATAAAGTTCCATTTTTTCCTTCTGATTATATGAAGTAATATGATACTTTATTGCTGTTAGTTTACCTTGATAAGTTTGGTCTGCCTCTTGGCAATATTGACAATGGATAAACTACATTTCTTCCCTTCAAACATCACACAAGTACACKAAAATTTCCAACTCTTTTGAAATTCAGGCATTTGTAGCTACTGAAGYAATTTCCATTCCTTCTAATTGCCTCCACTCAATAAATATTTTGCAGAATTACTGCAAATCAGTATGTCCATCCTTAAACAAGATTTTAGAAATTTTACACCRGATTAGGTTACATAACTCCTCTTCTATTTGGATTACATAAAATCATACCAAATGTGTTGCATGGCTGTGTTAATTGTCAAAAGCCTGGACTGAATTATTTAAAAATATAAAYTGTACAAGCAATAGCTGAAAATTTTGAGTGGCAGTCTATTCCATGGCATCCAATAGAAATACCCAGCACTGAGACAGGTAGCAGTAACAGGCATATACTGAAATAAGGAATTATGAACAGCATCACTTGGTAGGAAAATATAGGTTTGTTAGCTTTTAATGTAGCTTAAATTTTCCCTATTTAACATTWTAGAATGTTAAGGATAATGTATAACATTACCCAAAGTCCTCTGGAAAGTGCTTTTTTCCCCTACTTTTTCTCACTGTGTTCCTACCTTTATACACTCATTTTCTTTACACTTATCCAACCTATCACAATCAGTCTGTGCTTTTACCCTTCTACTCTACCCCTCACCTACATTTGAAAATCACAATACTTGCTCTACATATGATTCTCATTTGCTACTATCATCCTTATTGCTGAAGTAGTCACACTAGCAATTTTTAACAACATCCTGGTCAATCAAATAAGAGTACATACACTCAGAATAAAGACTGGACTGGTACTGTATTTTTTTAACCAGGTTAACACAAAAATAAAGTACTAATTATACCACAGCAAACTGCAGTCAACAGTGCATCAAAGGAATACAACCAAATCAGTTTCAGTCTTGTCCATGGTCAAGTGTTGTACAACAAATCCAGCAGTGCTTGTTTTTTTAACCATCTATGATATACTCACTGAAGATATTTACTCAGCATATTTTTTAAAAAATCCATTTTTTTAAAGTGAAGAACCTCAGCATGACTGTTTAATCTGTAACATGCATTATGTTACAAAACAWAAATTTTAGTAGGAATAGAGTCTGAAGCTGCATATAACTAGGACACCTGAGAATTTAAGGAAGTAAAAGTAAATTCAGTAGAAAGCCAAAAGAGATACAGAAGTCTGTATCATCTCCAAAATAATATATGCATATATGCTTCCTGACATATTACATAACACTTACTAAAAAAGAACAATATGATCATACTCAAATTTACACTACATCAAAAACTTAACAGTRAGTTATGTATTGCTCTTTCAAAGTGATGGCCACATCCGGCTGTCAAATATTAACTTCCAGAATATGCACCACATCACCTCAGTGGTACTGAGGCAGAGCAGTTTCTTAGCATATGACAACTACATTAAATTCCACTTGATCTCTAAATTCAGGTATCCATTTGTTGGGTGCTAAATACACTGTTGTTCCTCCCTAAAAGCAGACTAAGTCAGACATTACTTCYGTTTTGTAGCAGTCAGTTGATCGCTCACAATTGAGATAAGATTCATCACACTTGCCTCCTAAYCCAAAGGGGAATATACTATTTTCATTTTCTCAGCTAACRAAACTGGAAAGTTTAGACTCCAKATATAACAGCTCTTTGGGCTAYTCCATRACATAAATCTTCTCAGAAATGAAGCAACCTGTAAGATTTTTCCCAAGTACAATAATCAGAAACTAGTCAAGAAGGATAGTGTCAGGACAAGTAGAATTCTGCTGCAATTAACTCTTTTTCTATTAAAAAACCCTTTTATTTCAAACTTTCCACTATAYCTGCACCTCAGTCACTGAATAGTGTATGGTCTTTAGAGGTTTTTGCAGCAGTTTCAAGTGGTATTTCTGAAAAGTAAGGCACATCAGGATTAGAAAAACTAATCCTCTTGTCCTCAAAACACAACACTGCAATAGGCAAGTTGAAAAAGAAGAATAYGGGCAATAAGTGCTATTTAAGCCATAATAAGCAGATGGTTCATCAATGAACAGTGACCACTGGCTTCTGAAAGCAACAATGTTGGGACATTTTTGTTTTAAAACTTTATTTAAGTGCGCATACCAACGTTTGTCCTTCCAGAAACAGAAATTTGYCTTTTTGTTTTTAAAATGGTTAATTCGTATGTTTGTATCACTTAAGAACCATATTGTTAAAAATATTCTCTTTGCAGTAAAAAAAAAAATTCTACTCTGTCAACAAATAGAACTCTTTTGGGTGTAAGTTGCAGATAAAATTCCACAGTAGAGCTATGTACCGGTACTTGGGATGGCATAACAAATTGAAGAACTGGCAAAGCCACKATACCAAATTGTGATGGTCAGACTCTTGATATTAGATGAAAACTTTCCCTTTCTTTAYCCAGATTTTAAACTTGATTATACAGGATTGCTTTCAAATTTGGTATCTAAATTAAGCRCATGAAATAGATCAGGTTTACTACATTACATTTCTTTGGTAAAAAACATTCAAGTAGGTAGTACTTTCTATTCTTACACTCTCTTTTACAGACTAATATTCCACATTTCAGCATAGAGTCTTTTCATCCAATTAGTTTTGAACATTACTTCCTAAGATGGCCTAGTTTAGAAAGAAATGCTTAACAGTGGCTTTGTTGATATCCTCCTTGATGCTATTGTCAAATAAAAGCCATTTAAAACATTTTTAACACTTTTTTAAAAGCATCTATCCAAGTCAAGTAAATCTTCTGTGCTTTATGCTCATAAATGGGAGAGCACTATGGCTCCTGAGAAATTACTTTTTAAAAACATAAGAAAAGCTAGTATTTACAAACAAAGGAAAAACTGCCAAAGTTACTAGGAAAAATAAAGTAGACTGACTTTTAAACTTGTTTGGTCTACTTTAGATAAATGCAGATTTCATAATTCATAACCTCTTATAGAAAATATTCATAAAAGCTTTTACAGCATTGCTCAAAAATATTTTTGAAATATCCAAGTGTCTTCCAATGACGTCACGCATTTTTTTTTGCTAAGAATGACAAAATCAAGTCACCCTGTACTGCTGTACAGCCAGACACATGTAGCTAGTTGTCTTYATTTGGATAGATTTTATCCTGGTCACTACCCCCATAAAAACCCTCCTGWGCCATCTCATGTGAAATATTTAATAAAAAGATGACAGTTAATTTGAAGCACTAACATGTGCCTAAGTGGAGTTACAGCACTTGGCACTGAAAAGTGGCCTTAAAAATACCTTGAATACTTCTGGCTAACACCACCACAGCCATGTCTTGTGATAAATGTGGAGCAAATTAGGGGGCAGAATATCTAACTCTATTTACCATTTGCTCACAATTTCTGCTCTCCATATCCTCAGTTTCCCTGTGCTTAAAATGGGAACCTGTTTTAACCACTGAGAATGTATGCTGTACCACTTGTAATGAAATGGTTGCATTTCTGCTTCCTGACAATCCCACAGTGGCAGATAAGCACGTGAGATGCTGTATTTCTTGAAGAGATGACTAATACTACTGTCACATACTTATAACAAACTCCACAGATGACTGCGTTTATTTTCAGTGATTGTTATCACCAACTTAAAAATTTCTTTTATGCAGTCAAAATGCTGAAATACTTGGTATGACCAGACAATTCCACTGGCTGCTCAGACCTGGTRTTTGCAGAGAATCTTTGATGCAGCTCTGCAGGTTTGTCAAATTAGGAGCATGATGAAGGCAATTTGCTTGGTCTGTTGTGCAGAAAGTATAAATGGAAGGAATGACTTGATTGTGCACAGCATGCCAAATGGTTACATGAAGCATTAGKCTTAACATTAAAAGCAGCAGCACTGTTAGAAACAATTTGCAGGGAAGAAATTGGCAGATGCAGAAATAACTGTGTGGGCTCATTCTGCTTC
>NW_026623331.1:1725440-1984619 GCF_030028575.1 Malurus melanocephalus | reverse complement strand
AAAAAAAAAAAAAAGAACCCCAATCAAAAAAAACCTCACAAAACCCCCAAACCTTTAACTATAAACAAAAGCAACAAAAACCTCCCAACCCTTTAATTAGACATCCAGAATATTTCTATCTACATTTTAGCATTGAACAGATACAGAAGATATTTATCTTACTGATTATCTTGGTTCATTTTTTTGTTAGGAGAGAATGTTAGCATATGCATTACTCACCTTAGAGAGTATTTGAAGTGCTTGATGTAGAAAGGCTCTCTGGGACTTACAAATTTCAGCTGTAATTTAATACAAAATGCTGAAAAATGCACTATATTTAAGCCTATCATATTCAATTTATTACATGCTTAAGATATATCAGGTCACTTACAAATACTGCTTTACACAGACCCAGGATTTAAAAATAAAGAATGCCCACATTTGTGAACATTCAAGTAAGGAAAAAAAACATTTATCTCAATATTTTAATGAAGTTAAAAAATGAAAAAATCACTAAATCAGACTAATATAAAACCTATGATATACTATATTTTCATATGAATACRTTAATATTAATATATACACTCAGTTATTCAGTCAGATGAAAGAGAAAAATTACAGGATAAAAAATCTTCAAATATTGACTTATAGAACTAGCAAAATAAGACTTGTACTATGGCAATCCTTGTCAAAAATAAAAGAGAAAAAAACAGTACAGTTCAACAACTGAAAGGACTTTAAAGTATCTATTTAAGATAAAGTCTGTCAAACTTACCGTGTGTGTTGTAAAGGAATTATTTCGCAAGTTGACCTTTAATGTGCATGTTTCTCCAACTCTGGTTGGAGGAAAAACATAGAGGTCTTCTGGTGCATATACTCCTTGAATTATCTCTTTTGGTCTGATTTGAAAAAGGGATTTAAGATATTAACATTTTGACCTACATGATCTAGATATATTGATTGCATACTTGAAGTAATAAGTGTATTTTCTAAGAATAAATTAGGAAAAATTGAACAATCCCGMAAACATCAACTCCATCACCTTAAGTTTTATAGGCGAGATATTTTAGCCAGAAAAGATACTGAAAGCATTATTGTGACATAAATATACAGGAATTTACTTATACACACTTTCACAATCTGAATTTTTCTCCCATATGCTTTACCAGAGACCTAGACTCCTATCAAAGATTCCAGGTTTAACCATTTTACTCCCCTGCCATACTCACATCATCCCGTAGTAAAAGAACTGACAATTAACTTAAGCCTGAAGAAGAGCAAGGTTAAGACATGCAGTACTGTGGTTTTCTCAGAACTGACTYTATAGAAAACTGGAGTGTCCAAAAGACAAATATTCAAAAAGAATACACAAAATTCTACTGCCAATACCAGTTCATTTACCACAGTATATCACGGACAACTTAGAAACTCAACTGAAAAAAGAACAAACATGGAAGATTGAACAATACCAAGCCACTAAGAGGTTTTGAGAAGTCTGGTATTTACAGCTGCTTGCTCTTTAATAGAATCATAGGCTCATTCAGGTCAGAAGCCACTTAGGTGGTCTGTAGGTCAAACTCCTGCTCCAGTCAGGGTCAGATGTGAGGTCAGAGCAAGCTGTCCAGTTAGATCCCAAAAATCTTTGAGGACAGACACTGCAGAGACTCTCTGTAAAGCCTATTCTACCACAAAGATGTCCCAATATTAAAAAGTGTTTTGGTTGTGGGGTTGGGTTCTATCCCCACACCATTTTACCCAGCTGCAGACACATTTTTCAAGTTTTATCCATACGTACCTTATTCTTACTGGGGGTCCTTCAGAGTAAACCTTCATTTCTGGTGTAACTGGAAGCTCAGTTTTTGTACRGGGACTTGCAGAAGCTTTCCCAATTGGTGTTTCGTTTCCTGTTTTAGTACTCTATTGGCAAAAACAGAGAAGACTGTAAACTTTGCATTCAATAGTTCTTAAAAATTGAGGTATGTGAGCCATTCCCCTTACTCAASCCAAGACTTTTAAAGATTATTTAAAGAACAATCTTTCAGGAGCACAAGAGTCTGGATCACTGAGATGGAAGCAATTATTTAAGAGGAAAACATCAACAGGTTCTTGTGCTTTACAAATACTTCTTTATTACAAGACAGTTCACAACAAACTAGCAGTGCAGGTGGAATCTCAAAAAGGCAGGAAGCAACCAAGATTTTACTAAAAGCCAAAATCTCCYCACTTCCTCTGCAGATAGTATGCCCATATGCCTCAAGAACAACCAAGTTGGCTAARCAACTGCTCAGAAAGAAGGAAGACCTAAGTCAGCATTATGATCTGAATTCTCAAAACAGTAACAAGTTTTGTAATACTTTTATATTATGAACAATACATCCTTCTCAAAGAAAGGTCTCTCCAGAGAGACAGGATCAGATAATGCACTATATGGTACTTGCTACATYCAGAAATTAGGCCAAAATATTTACCATCACCAATATCCCCATTTAGAGTATGCTAACACAACGACACCAGATCACTCAATGGGAATAATTTGACAAATAACCAAATTTGAATTCTGCATTGCTTAAGGAATCTTGCCAGATACTCTTTGGAGTCCCCTTGGGTCATAACATCTTAAACRAAGTTAAAGAACCAAAAGAACCTCCTACACTTATGGTTGTACAACATTATGTCAATTTTTGAAATGGTGCTGACGTTTTAGACAAGCAGTTGATTCCCTGACGCAGGGAAGATGAAAAAAATAGATTCATCTTCAATAGAGCTGCTATGACAAACTTGTCTTTTAGACATTCATTTCTTCTATTGAAAGAGCTGCTAATCAGTCTGTCAGAAATAGCAGCAGCCATAAAAAAATCCCAACTTATTTTAAAGAATATATTTTTCAGTTGCAAATAACCCATGAACCCCAGTAGAACCCAATACATGAAGACAAGAAGGGATTTGCAMATCTTGTTTCAAGAGCCTTTATTTTTCCACATAGTGGGAAACAATGGGTGTCATGCCTCTCTTATTCAAATTCTAATTTATCAAAAGGCAAGATGACTGCATGAGAATAAGGTACATCATGGAAAATGATCAGAAGTTACCCTAGTCTTTATAAGGGCATCCTGAAGTACTGCATGCTTTACCACAGCCTGTACTGAATTCTGCTGTTTCAAATGACAAGAGTGCATTAACACTCCAAATGGTTACAATTGAGTGCTGCAGCTCCAAAATAACCTCAGAAACATAGAAATTCACATAGCTTGAAAACTGGAATTATTTTGCTCCCAGAGTTAAAAACAGGTTTTCCCTCCTTTCATTTCTGGGGTAGACAAAGATGATGAAGCTTTGTGCTGCTGGTAATAATCAGATCAGACCTCCAAGTTAGCAATACGTCTTGTGTTAAGAATGAAGGAAGTCCTACACAAACTGTTTAACTACATAAATTTTTAAGCACATAAACCATGTAAATTAAAAAWTGGCATACATTTAACATTTGTAGTATCTTTAAAAAATAGCAGAGGTTCTTTACAAAGTCCTCTACTTTCTACATGCTAAAAGAGTGCTTGCTAGTTCACCCAGAAGGGACCAACAGTTACACCTAAATACCAGCCCAAGACTTGTGTGCACAACACTCACTCTTAGCTCAATGATCTTAGAACAGACCCCAACAGCAGCCTAAGAAATGTTCCTCAGGAAAAGGCAAAACTAAGTTTGAATGACCAGCACTGAGAGGCTGGGGCTGCAAAGCAWATGTAGAATCCCTCCTTTCTTTGTCTCTGGGACTGGTTTTGGAAACTTGATAATCTGAGCTCCTGACTATAGTTTCCAATGGTGAGGACTGCAAGCACATGCAGAGCATAATCAAAATTATAGTTAATTAATTTGTCAGGAAAAAATTTAAGTGGTATGTGCCACTGATTTTCCTAACTTAATGTTGTTCTTTTAGTTCCTTCCTGAGCTCTTCCAAATCTTTCATTTCTTTTGAAGTGGTGCTATAAATAAATACCACTCAGTCATTCTGAATGACAGCCACTCTTCCCAGTTCATTCTATCAAAAGTCACATTAACCACAGCTGTAGCCCCCTGCCTCAGCAAAACCACCAGATCCAAGTTCTCTTCGAAGTTTTAGAAACACTGCTTAAACTCTCAATCTCTAGARCATAACATATTATGATTCATTTGTCTTCTCAACTAAAATGTGCAACATTCTAAGTAAACACTCTGTATTGATCCCTCTTCTGATGTATAGCTCCTTAYCTAGTTGATAAATACAGTGCT
Source organism: Malurus melanocephalus (assembly GCF_030028575.1). Lineage (NCBI taxonomy): Eukaryota > Metazoa > Chordata > Aves > Passeriformes > Maluridae > Malurus > Malurus melanocephalus. The sequence goes on along the minus strand of NW_026623331.1, from coordinate 1,980,374 downwards.
TCCTTTTCAAATCTTACTGGAAATGATCGTGACATGCATTTCAAGTATTCTCTACAAACTTTTTTCCCATGTTCAGAGATGCTGCAAAGATCTAATTGCTAACAGCTTTGAAAAAAATCAAGAACATATCTGACACAGTAGCTCAAAAACATTAATATCAAGTTATGCCGCTCAAGGATTTACACAACTCTGACAACTAGTCACGTTTTAAGAAGAGAATTCTTTAAAACTCCAGATTTCTGTTAGAGAATTMATCTTCTCCTCTTTTCAAGTAGCTTTAAACAGACAAATGATATAGATGCTTTCCTCTTTTTCAGRAAAATTATGATCAAAGATTTTGATGAAAACTGAATAAAAAGCCCTCCAAAACGGAACGCTATATAGGACTCTCATGCCAAAAATAAGTTATTTAACACAAACCTTTTTACAAGTACTCTTTCAACACAATTCAATTGAAAAGAACAAGGAACCCACAAAACAAATGTAAAATACCTCAGCAAGGATAAGTAAGATTCCTATTACTGAAGCATGCCTGGTTCTCTAAAGAAAGATCCCAAATCTTTGCTTGGACTTCTTAGAAAAATCAAGTCAAACCTTCTGGAGAGGACAGCAAAGCATACATAGCAATCATATCATACTGAATGTACAAAGCTCTTCACATTCAGCTTATTTAACTAAYCATTCGAATTAATTCTTCCTTATAGTTATAAATCCTCTGTCCTATGTAAATTCCTCTTGTATGGATGGTGAGGTAGGGATAAAAAGCAAGGTAAGGACAGAGAGCACAGAAAACCTTCCAACCCACTTCTAACTTCCAACCCACACTTCTTCCAAGCCTTATCATAAACTTTGAGCTGAGGAACAACAGGGGAACAGGGAGCTCAAACCCAATTCTCCCCATGCACAAATTTCACAATTATCCCCATCTACATTGTTATTCTGMTAAAATACTGAAGCATGTTTCATTAGAGACATACAGATATCTCCAATATGGGTATTTGAAAATTCCAAAACGGCATTGACTTAGGTATTATAGCAAAGGTCAGTTCCTTCATTATTTATTTACAAAACTAAAACCAACAAACAAAAAACCAAATAAAACTTACAAATAAATCTTTGTCTACAGAAACAATTCCCCTAGAAGGTAAGTTTGTCTCTACTTTCTCTGAGTAAAATAAAGTTTTATATCATAAATGGCAAAAAATAAAGCATTAACACATATGGAGGAAGATGTTTTTGTACCATAAGAAAAAAATACAATTTATCCCAGCAAAAATATTAGCAGGGTTGAGGTTTTTCCAGAATATACTAGTGTATGTAAGAAAGAGTACTGTATAGTAAAATCAAGATGTTATAAAAAAATTGTGCTCAAGAAAATTTATTTAGAACTTTCATATACTCACTTTTCCAGAAAGTTGAAATTTTAATTTGTGTTTCCAGCTCGGATTTTCAACTGGATGACACTCAAGGTCCCAGAACTGGGAATAGTCTCCTTTATCTCTAGGTAAAAAGATTACAGCAACCTAGAAAAAAGAAAAAAAAGAGAAAAATTTTGCAGAGCATTACTAATCTTCACATCTTCACAATTTTATCTATACAAAGTTATGGTTCAGCCAGCACAAAATTTACAAAGAACAAAACACACATGGCACACACAGGTGATCTTGCAGAAAACTATACAACTAGCTAGTTTTCCTTGGCTCACAAGTGGAAAAAATTGGATGAAATAGGTTGTGCAAGCAATTTTAAACAAAATTTGAGTCCAGATAATCTGCTTTAAGCGAAGTCAGCAAGTGCTGGCACAATTATTTCTATTTGTAAAATGGAGGAAAAGGGGTCCAGGAAGGGAAATACATGCATCTGAAAAAGSCTTCCTTCATCTGGCAGCTAAGCTGTGAACAACTGATTTCCTCCAGCTCCAAATCTGTAAGCACACTGTGCTACAATTACTAGAAGGCCTGAAATTTAAACCAACTAGAAATCTATGAATTTGATAATCCTTAAAGGTCACCTAAGTAACAAAGGYTTGTCTCCATGTAGTCCTGTACCAGCTTAAATCACGAATAAACTTGCATGGTTTTCAGAATTGAGGTTGAGGGAAGACGAGAAGGAGAGCAGCAGATAAGAATAGATCACTACAACTATTTCTAATTAGTCAAACATCATATCCACTGCAAAGAAACAGCAAATCATGATAGCACTGTACCTTATCAGCTCCAGCCAACAGCCTGACATATCAATAAYGTAAATGTTAATCACATAGGCCTGAATTAGGATTGCTAAAGCAAATACAACTGTTTAAATTCAAATAATGGCTAGCATTATTATGAAATTAGTATGAAACTGCACAGGACTAAGTTTTTTATTCTTATAAATAGATTAAAAATTGTATCTCTGTAGAAATAATGTCATAAGAGTCCATAACAATAAAAAGATAGGTGTTCATGAAGATGAATACTGAAGTAGCATTGTGGGAGAAGATGAGGGAGGGAAGACCCTTACAAACCCATTCAGTCTGTCCTTGGATGTGCTTTATAATTGTGGTTATGAAACCCTCTACTGGCCAGGAGATAAAATTGTAAGTCAAATTAAACCAACTTTAGGAACAGACAACTGTTCTTGAACAAGTATGGCAAGAATGCTTCAAGGAAAGGAATCAGGTTCTCACACTAGTTTTGTAAAAACCCAGTGTTATTTGCCATTTTAGTCTGGAATTTTACAAAACATTTCAAACAATTTTATGTGCTAAAATAATTTGTCCTTAAAAAAACTCTCAACAGTAACACAAACACACCACCACTTTGAAATCAAGTAATTTGATTGCTTGAATTCTTATAATCAACTCAGCTGAACTTTAGCAGCTGGGATAAGCAGATACTGACTACCTGATATACTCCAGAACCCAAGATTGAAATGCCAACATATTACCATTATCAGATAAAATTYAGTTCTCATTTAAAATCTTATTTTAAAATTGAGAGATATAAATATGACTGAAATATTTATGTTACCTTCTCTTGTCCATGAGCTTCAAGAGTACCAGAAACACGGGAAAATCTGAAAGCGGAGTAAGTAACTCTATAAACACAGCCAGTTCCATCCACATCCTGCAAATAAATTTATGAGTCAGATTCAGAAAGGAAAGGGAAAAAAACAACTGAAACCAATAATACACCCACAGACACACCACCCTTGCAAAGGACAAAGAAAATGCACCCAATCAAGCTGCTTTTAAGTGAACAAGTGATATTGACTCCCTAAAAACAAATTAATAAAGACTGAAACTACTAAATCCAGTCATGACAAATTCTGACTTACAGTTCAGAGGAGGTGCACTGGCTAGAACAAGATATACTCAGTCCCATAGGGTACTCTTAAGGGTATTACATAACCATTTTTAACAATTTCACAACAATGGGCCATAATTCTAGCATAAAATCAAAATTATCATCACAGGATTTCAGACTATCAAAAAAATAGGGAAGCATTACAAATATCAACAGTTAGGCACAGGTAACAGCACTGGAATTAAAATACCCTTTACSTAACTGAAATTTCTACAGAGATACCACATACAGTGCAATTTCAGCAGCACAAATCTGAAACAAGACAAATCTARCATTCTGGAGCCAAAAAAGAGACACCTATCTTTCATTTATAGTTGATTACTTAATGCAATCTGGATGATGATACTGTATGAGCACAAGCAAACTCTGTAAAGCAGTAAGTGAACCAGAAACTGTCCAACAAAGCACTGATTGATTCACAGTCAGGGAGAAAATTAGAAATTAAGAAAAAGGAGCAAAACATTTCCCTAATATGGACAGAGAAAAAAAACTTAACTGAGGTTATGCTCAAATATATTCTTTCTTGAGAGAAAGCTGAGAAAGWGAACTTAAAAAAGAAAAACAGGGATTTGCAAAAAAACTCCCAATGCAAGCMTTGACTCACTTTAACATAGGGTGGTGCAAAAGATGACAAATTCCACTTCACATTTTCATTCCCTTTATTCTCCATTTCCAGGTAAGTCTCTAAAAGAGAAATATCAGAGCTGGATACTAAACCTCTAAGTTCAAGTATCTCTGGCGTAAAAAGCTAAGCAGAAATTATGTTTCTAGAAAAACAGAAGTTTAGTTTACCTGTTTAGAAAAKGTTTTTATTATAACAAATCTCAAGAGCAGACTCAAACAAAATACACTGTCATAAAATTTGTAAAAGCTTATACACAAGAAATTTAGACCCCATTAAAAAAAAACCCCAAAAGGTATCCAACTCCTTCCCAAGCTATTATTTGATCATTCAAACACAAAACACCGAGAATACTCCAGTGTGGGACCAAATAAAGTTGCATCCAAARGTCTGTTGTCATCCTAGTACAGGTTTGTTACTCAACATACATATAACTACATATCTCTTTGCAAGAATTAATAGGACAAGATCATCTCAGTCTAGAGCAGAACTTCAATAAGTTCTACTTAGCTACATATATGCATTATATAGGAAATTGATAAAACACCAGAGTATTATATTACAGCCATCTTTCATAATTTCAGAAAAAAACACCTCAGATATTATTGATAAATTCAGCCTTGTAAGTTCTAAAGTCTGCTGAAAAAATCAATGTCAATGCATCATTAAAAAAAAAAAAACCCTCATTGCCTAAAAAAGCAAGTACTACAAAGTTACTTTGAGACGTAAAGCATTACTGGAATCAAAAGTCCAGACCAAGCATTTCAGACTCCATTATCAACACTGTCCTCCTTGATCAAGAACAAGGACAGTCAGCCTCATATCTGATATTCCTATTGTCTTGAGGAAGAGCATTTACTTCTCTGCTAAACACCGAGAGATTCCTCTCACACCTTACGAACACCAGCACAGATGAGAATGGATCTACTGCAAAGGTGCATTGAGCCAAAAGAGTTTCAAGTAGACACAGTACCCTTATAACATTCTCCTTTCCCAGGCACAGTGTACTTGCATTCATCATAGTGGCTTTAAAGAAAGTAACTTATTTGCCTGTAAGCAAACCTATCTGTGGGAAAAAAGAAAAGACTACACTGCATAAGGAGAACTGGAAAAAAAGAAACAGGAAAAAAAGAAACAGCATTTCAAACTAAAGGYAGAAACAGGGAATTGGTCATTCACATTTATCAGACTAAAAGAACAAAACCAAAGTCAAGACCCCGAAGTTCCTAAACATACAATACAGTAAACAAAGCCTCTGAACACAAGATACTACAGATGATGTATGATGTAGTATACAGACAGTATACTACAAGATACTACATTTAATAAGTTAGCTTTCTTACCTGAGCTTTGACCAGGTCTTGTTTGAGGAAAAACAATGTTTCTGTTCTTTATCTCCATTTTTGTTAGAGGGAGCCTGGAGAGAGGCTTTGCCACATGAACAGTAGGATTTTCAGACTCTGGAGTAATTATATCACATCTTCCACAYGGAAAGTCTGCTCCAGACACACGCTGTGCGACAGCCTCTTGAATCAGCACTTTAATAAACTTTTGCACAATTTGGAGAAAAGCAAMGTTTTAAACAGTGAATATTGATATATTAACAAGTCAAAGTATTTAGCTCTGTTYCCTTGAGCTGTAAGAGCTGATGTTCAGCTTTACATCTCAACAGAAAAAAGCCCTCATATGTTAAATCACCAGGTCTTATCCAATCTYAAAAGTTTAAAGATGCTAGGACAAGTTTAATTTAGGAGAAAWGGAACATTCACTGAACATTTGCTATCTAGGCATTTTAATTCAACAAGAAAAAAAATTTCAGCTAGTTTAACTGACAATTCCTACAACATTCTCTGTTGCAGATAAAGGAAACAAAGCWACCTCATTCAGAAGGAGCTTTGTGTTCACTTTTGCTACATAATTATAAATTYTACAAGTTTCAGTTTATGCCAGTAAAATCTTAGCATACTTTTTGCTGATTTGGAGAGCTAGCAAATAAATGACAAAAGCATTAAAGTACCAGATTTCCTATAATTTGATGGGTCTTGTTGCATTCTATACACTTGTCCTAGTAGATTTCTTAAATTCTTTTCTCATATTGTAGAACATAACATAGATAACCATGTGCACAGTCATATTTTCCTTCTCAATAACTTCCCTGTTTGTTTGGGTTTTTGGAAGGCAGTTTCCAATTCTGTATCATCCCTCACACTTCCCTCCATGCAGAAGGAAAGTAGAAACAGTTTTATCCTTTYAAGTGTCTATTTCTCTCTCCATGCATTGCACTACAAATCATGCAAAACACACACTGACTGTAGAAACAAAAATAAAKTCTTTCTTTGGGAGAGATTACCAAGGAGTCCTTCTGCTCTTACACTGATGAAAAAAGAAAAACTGTTGGCTCCATAAATTTTATTTCTATGCCTCAATTTAATKAGGGAGAAGTCTTGGATTAAAATCYATGAAGAGCCAGAAMCTGTCCTAGACATTCTTTATCACAGACTTACCATCCAGAAGGTCAAGTTTACCTAAGGGAGCTCAAAAGAAAATATGGTGACTTGTCCAATAACCTCTTTTAACTTCTTTAATTTTAAAATATGACMTAGCCTACTTTTAATGTGTGCATCTCTACATAAATACATTTTTTTAGCATTTTAGAAAATGATGCATAAGGCARTGGTGGGTGCAATTTTGTTGGCAATTCAGTTTAAGCGTTGACATCATAGTATTTCTTCAGAGATAAATGAACTAAAAATTTCAGTTTACAAAATGGCATCTCAACTCCTTTTTTTTAAGAACAATTTACAAATTAAAAAGAATARTGCAAGTTCACAGAGCTGCTGACTCAAACCTAAAAGGTTTACTTTATTAGACCTGACAAAGTAACCCAAAAAGTTGCAATCTCAAATCTCAAGTAAACCACGTACCTTTAGTCCATTATCACAATGGATRTAGATTAGGCCACTCCAAGGAATCAATGTAGGCCTTGTGGCAAGTGATGGATTAGGACTCACCAGAATTAATGTACTGCCCCTAATTAAAAAAAAACAAAACAAAATCAAGTAGCATGATTCTCATATTAGAGTGAGTATCTACAACATTCATCACGAGCCCCCTCCCCCCAAAAAGGATGCACTTTTAACACAGCAGGTAAGTGGAAATGGTCTACAGATAGTCAAATTTAAGATATTCAGATATCCAATATATTAAGCTTTAACAGCCATGATCCTAGGACCTTCTTTCACCATCACTGAGAAATCAGACCAACTCCTTTCATGGCCTAACTCAGTTCAAGAATGCTGTGGGCTCCAGCCATCACAGTGTAGAATATAAAATATTCTGGCTGGCTTCTGTCCTGACAGGATGACTGCCCTTGGCACTGCAGGGAGATGGTCATGAAAAATAGAAAACTGGGCAAGTGTAGCTTGCTGTGCTTAAGTCAGCTGTTCCCACGGGTCTGTTTCCTACTTGCAGACCTCTGTTCTTGATCCAAACTACTTACTTGGACCCAACATGTGAGGATTCTGCCCACTCTTTTCCAGTGAACACATTTTAAAATTCTACACTGCAAGAAAATTGCTTGCAGAAGGCCTTCAATACCCTCTATTTMAGAAACCATCCAGACAATCCTGAACTTAGGGTATGAGACAATCAAAATGTCCTTACTTCCACAGCTACTGGRAAGTTGTTCATTGTTACTGCTTTTTGAGACTATTTTTCTTGGCACTGATTGAATCTGTAATGAGTGGCAGGTATCCTAGCCATTCCATGGAAGTCTATTTTGTTCTCACTAGTGATGAAAGTTTCCCAGCAATTTAAATCTACACAAATATGAAATTAGGTGTTTAAATATTATTGGTGATGCAGGGCTGAAGAGAAAGTACTCTTGGGCAAACATCTTTAAAGTTAAAGCAACTACTGAAATACAATTCTGAAAGCAAAACCTATTATTTGGTGGAAGACTTTTTTTTTTTTTTTTGTCAGATGAGAATAGTTTAATAACAGGGTCTCAAAGCTGTTCTGAATTGACCCTAAAAAAAACCCAGAAATTTGGAAGGGTGAGGTGGGCAGACCTTTCAAGCATAAATCGTGAAAGACTTTGCTGCCATGTGTGAAAAGTCTCATACACATATACAGTGCTATTATGACACTGTACTGTTCCAAAAATATGCTAATTGAGGCATGGACAAGCTGACACTGGCTTATCTTTATATACTTGCAGATATTGAGAACCCAAAGGTTGAATGGCAAAACCCAGTTTTCTCAAAATAATAATAATATCAGCATATTTGTTAAAGAAAGCACTAAGTCCCCAGAAGAGAAGCCTCCTATAAGAACTGCTGTTTTGGGGGTTGTTTGTTGGTTGTGGAAAAGGAAGAAGTGTTTTTTGTTTTTAAATACACAGGTAAATTTTAAACAAAAAAATACTGTGAAAGGAGATTTTTAAAGCTACAGCTTCATTGGCCATCCAGCTCCTTGAAAATTATGAAATAATAATAGTACTTCCAGGCACAGAAAATACCTGGCATCCAAGTAATTATGTCAGTGACAGAAGAACATTCTCATCATACAGACCTGTAAAAGGACAAGGTCCTAAAAAAGCTAGATTTGCATGTTAATTGCCAAAAATGACTAAGTACAGTCTAAACAAACTAAACTTCTAAAAACCAGTTTAAATTCCTGAATTAGTTACACACTTAAACTAACCAAAAATAAATTCCTCCATAACCTCACCACACTTTTGCAAGTTAAAACTTAAGGAAAGAAACTCACTCTGGTTCAACAGCTCCATGTTGTGGGGTTATAGTAAGGCAGTGAGCTGGCCATGAAAGTTCAAAYGTCAACATTCTGTTGGAATTGTTGACAATTTGTACGTGTCTAGTATCTGCTGWTCCATCTGTAACACAGAAAAAAGCTAACATGTACAAAAATTCACAAAAATGCCCAAGATACAGAGATGCACCAATGMAAATAAAGTATTTTCTGCCCCAATTTTACCTTCACAATACTTAAAAATCTTCATAGGTATGCAGTGCATACTGTATGTATACACACAGCACATTATTTTTGACAATTTATCCAAAACTGTGTTCAAACCAAGTCTGCATGAAGATTACTGGCCAACCCACACTTACAAACATATTATGCAGTATACTTATCTTAATTCTAAAATGGGTATTTCATTAACTTTAAAAAATACTGACCAATAGAAGGAGGTGTCAAAGTCAAAAACTCAGGTGTAACAGCCCAAGACTGTTGGACATCTGATTTATTCTGAACCAGATCATTAGTTCTTGCAGACAATGAAGGACCCTGAGGTCCTTTAACAGGAAGAACATCCAACGTTGCAGTGGTATGCCTGACAAAGTTCTCAAACCTGAAAATAAGACTGCATTAAGCAAAAGCAGTAAAAAAATATCTCATGACAAATTATAATAGCCTACTCTTAGTATTTATTAAAATTTCATTATTAAAGTTTTTCACATGGGCCCTCAATTCAATTCTCCATTAAGTAAAAAACAGTTCAGCAGAGGACACAGCTTTTTCACAGAATGYTTAGAAGTGGAAAGTACCATTTAAAATGGAAGGAACTAAAATAAACTATTATCTTCAGAAGATAATAATATAAAATAATTTGAATAGGACATATACAGGGAAAACAAGTACTGCAGAGAGAAATAAGGCAATGCAAGTTGTTTTCCACAGCATGCTATGCAACATGCTGGAGGTCAGGAGGGACCTCTGGAGATCACCCAGTCCAACACCCCTGAACAAAAAACGGTCAGCTACAGCAGTTTATTCAGGACATTGACCAGCCAGGTTTTTAATTTCTTCACAGATGAAAACTTCACAGCCACTCTGCGGAACCTGTTGCAGTGCCTAACCACTCTCACCAGAAAAAAATACATACACATAGTTACATCATAATTACAGTACCTGTCCAATTCCAAACCGCRTCCAGGAGACTGCTGAAAGCCATCCTGATCACAAGTGGAATAYCCGACCACAGAAAGGATAACCTTTTGCATATTTGTGTAGAAAAGATGGATATCATTTGTCCCTCGTGGGACATCACATACTAAAAATGAGAGTAATAGAGCAATTCAAGTAAAAACAATTCTATAATACTAAGAAATTACACCAGAGATTTAGGACACAGACACAGTTAATRATCCATCAGCTAAGAAATCCTATATCATTCAAAAACTACTTCCTGCAAGTTTAGTTTTTAGGCATAACTCAACACTAATATCAAATACAATATATAAATCTAAATACACACCAGTTTTAAGTTATTATAAGATATAATAAATATTATATAAAAAATAAATATGAGATTATCATATAGTTTCCATAGAAACTATATATCATATAGTTTTTACAGAAATGCTATATACTAATTTGATTCTATGCCAAATTAAAATTAAGTTTTACTTGTCTCTCTAAAACTGGCTTAACAACTTCAAAGGATATTTCAGAAATCAMGTATCTAATGTTCACTAGGATTTCACCTCAATCAAGATGAACAATAAAAAAAAACTTTACTTTTCCAAGTAAAGACAATATATAAGTCATAGGGAAAGAATCAGACCTTATTTATACAGGTGTAGTAGCCTTAGAATAGTAAGCAATTCCATATGTGAATATAACTAGTTCAAGAACAGGGTTTGACAGTAAATTTGTTCATGACACTTAAGGATTAAACAACTGGGGTGGGGGGAGTGTTTTAAGGACATCTTTACAATATACTGTACACTTATTAATTCCTTACGAGCAAGCAGAAGAGAAAATTATTAAATTTAGGAAAGAAAATTTTGCTGTCAGCCAAGTTGTCTCCTCTCAATTTTCAAATACAACTGTACAAGAAACTGAATCTTTCTCAGTAATGAATAAGGCAAATACTTTCCAAATAAACTGAGCAGTTTTAATGCCCAGAGAACACAGAACAGAGAGTCAAGGGTTCATTTTGCTAGGAAAAAAGCACAGAAAATCATTTAACAAATAGGTACTGAATGAAGAAGTTGTGGTGGGCTGACCATGGCTGGATGCCAGGTGTCCACCAAAGCCATTCTATCACACCCCTCCTCAGCTGGACTGGGGAAAGAAAATACAACAAAGCTCTGCCCATTACATCTGTCCAAATTCAGAATTTTACTTCTACATAAAAAAACAGTGAAAAAGTAACTAGGATTCAAGCCAAAAGCACATTTGCTACATGAAAACAAGTATTAGATTTTTCTTTTAAGAAGTCATAGGCTTACCTTCTGTCACAAGCTGCTCCCCTTGAAATTCTTCATCAAATACAACGTTTCTCAATAAGCTGTTTTCAGGGATTATGTGTTTTTCTGCCTCAGGATTATACATCATAGCTCTGTTAAAGATAAACAGGAGTCACTAAATCACACAAAGTGCTAGAAACAACAAATTGAAAAGATTGATAAGATTGATAAGAATCCAGCATAACTTTCACTTCATCATTTCTTGACTACCCCAAGCTCAGATCTGGGAACATTCATTTAAAACTGAAGTCTTTTCAGTCTTAAAATGGTTAAAGAAATACCTGCTCTATTGCTGCAGAGTAAAAGGAAAYACTGAAATAATGGTTACCATATGTTTGTCTTTCCATACTTGCTCTCTGCTGTCAGTCACACCTACCTAGATTTCTGATAAGTACATCAGGCATCTGAGTGATGTTTCAATCACCACAGGAAGCAGGAGAATGCTATTTTGGTTACAAGTGAAAGCCTTTTGAGAGGAAAAATTGACTAGTCAATGTCAGAATGGCAGCAGGTGCCAGCCAACAGCAGGAACACAGAGCCAAGGAGCATGACTGCCAACAGACCAGAAAAGACTGGGAGGCACAGAGAYATAAATAGTCCTGGGAAAAATGGTAAGATGCAGGTCAGCAAAAGGAAATCTGGCACTCAGATAAGGTCAGAGGCATGGAGGAGGAAAGAATACCTCACCRCTGCTAACTCTCAGGTCTAAGCTAGTTACCAGGCTGCTGACTATATGTAATTTTGGAGTCAAGAACTTGAGGTACAAGTTGGCAGATGAGGCAGAGTACTCATTTCATACTCCTGCCTTAAGTCCCAAATCACGTTCTCATTCTAGTGCAGAGTTACAGAATGGGGTTTAACYAGAGAGAACTCAGTCACTGCAAGAAATGCACATCTCTTTTAAGTTATCAAGGGGGATTTCAGAGAACCTCCCACAAAGGAACGACCAGCTAGACCACCATTTTCCAGAACCATACGCCAGCTTGCTGACTAATAAAAGCMACAAGTCATTTTGCTCACATACCAACATCCAGAAGCTGAATAAAAAAAGTTTCCAATACTACCTATGTAGTTTTATTGGCCTTCTAGACAGATTTTCTGCTGATCTGTAGACTAAAACTGTTTTTTAAGTACTCTGCCCATTAAAGAGGGTTCCATCATAGYGAGCATTGCCTCACACAAAACAGTTCATAGAAAAAGGAGGAACAAGAATCTAAGATACCAAAAATAAGCCAGTTTCCTATCAAGGACACAAATTCAGCTATTCCATGAGTTTTTTATGCAAAGTCATGCAGTTAGATTCAGCAATGTTTAATACGTCATTTGGATAAGAATATACACAATGACTTTTACACATTGTCAGCAATAATGAAATAATGCTGTTCTGAAGTTTTGCACTGAATTATGACCATCAGCAYMTTAGTGCTCTACCTAATCTTAACATTCTGCATTACACTATACCCTAYAGACAGYACAAGTCACTTATGTCGTTAAAAGCAGAATATGCCATTTCTGTGCACGTGAGTTATTTGAACTGGAACACAGAATAACATGACTGCTAGTTAAGACTGGTAAGGTATTTTCTACAAGTTTTCCTTAGTGCATCATGAGCATGTGTGGATGTTATTTTTCTCATACAYACATCTACTCAAACACATTCTTTGACAGCAAAATTCAGCAAACCAAGACATGAACCTTGTTCAAAACTCAATATTCCTGGATTTCAGTACTATTCCTTTCATGGGCCTTTTCTTTAAAAATTAAAGTTACATACACTTTAGCAAGACAGATACCAAGACAGATCACAAATCAGTTTCAATACAAAAAAGAAAACATTACCCCAAAACCCAACACACTTGAATTTAAGAAAGTTACAATACAATAAGATCCTTAACTATGATTACAGCTACAGTATGCGAGCAAAGCCATAGATTAACAAACCCCACCAACAGATGCATGACTTAACAGATCTCTACATATCATCACTATCTTTTAATTTGTTCTTGCTATTTTTGGAAGCATGTTAAAACCATACTTGCAGCACACCTCTAGTTTTAACTTTTTATTAAACACCTGTCTGCTACAATAGCAAAGCACATCTTACCTGCGATACTGCTGCCTAGAAACTTCATCTCCACAAAAAATACATACTGTTGACACCAACATGCTTGTYGCATGGAAGTTCTTTTCCATTGGATTCCATGTTATAGTAATCTCCTGATAAAATAAATAGATAATGTACTGAGAAAAAAGAAACCTTATTGTTTGTATTAATGTTTSGAATATTAGTCAACAGATTACTACAATACAAGTGACACAGGATATAAAAAAAATTAGCTGAGATTTTAATAAAGAACTAATCAGACATTTTCATTGATGACACTTAATTTAAATTCTAAAATTTGCTCAGAATWAAACACTGTACTTACTTCACGCGATCCCTCTCTTAGTACAAATTTCTCTGGAGACACAGTCATAACCTGAGGATCCATCACTGCTTTTGTCTGCAGGTTTGCCAAGCACAGTGTTCTAACATAGGCAGCCCGAGAACCTGTGTTTCTCACGTGGAAGGAAGCTTTCCGTAACCTTGCAGACAATGATCCATCCAGTGTAACCATGAAGCTATCTGACAATTTCTTAACATTTTCTAAAGTTATATTGCTTGTTCCTCCATATCCAGATAAGGGTATCTGGGAGAGAAAAAACCCCACCACCAAAAAATCAGTACTTCAAAAGAAAAAAAGCTTCTTAGTAAATACAGCTTGTGTACAACTATGGTAAATTATATAAAGAGTTACAGAAAAACAAGTGAAAATGTTAAAAATGTAAACTGAAAAGACCTTGCGAGATAGAAAAGCCTAAATTTATTCAATCTTTTTCAAGTTCTACTTAAAGTTTAAGACCTACCTATAAAACAAGCAAAGTTCAGATTTTTTTAACACTTCTAGAGTTAAAATTTTAGGCTACTTTTAATACAGTACATTAATATTTTGTCCTTCACAAAGGAAAAAAATAGCATGCGAAAATGTGCCCACATGATTTTAGTAAGAGYACAGACACCCACAGTATGTATCTTGAATTTTCAGGTTTTTTACAGAGATAGCTATTCAGTGCTAGATTTTCAATAATTATGAAACACGAACATTTAAAATTATTAGAAGTTATGCTGGGACTCTTACAGTAAACTTAATTCCTGGCTGTGAGCGAATCCCCAGCTGTTTGATTTCCAGCTTTGCAAAGCAACAAGTTATTCGAGTAGGTGTAAACAAGAGGTATATGTTAGTATCTTCTTTAGGACGAATTTTGAGTTCCCAATTACTGGCTGAGCGTTCTTCTGATCCAAATATACTTTGGAGCTATAAAAACAAAGACATCAGAACTGAGTGACTATAATGGGAAAAACACATRGCAGCAAAACTTACTACATCCATAACTAGTAATTAACTTCTAAATTCACATTAATTCAATTGACAATSGCATATTTAAAGTTGCAATGTTTAATATGCAATGAAAAAAAAATGAAATCCAAGGTACTTCATATTCCCACAATGAACATTTCGATAGCTCTCAGTTTTGACAGTTTATTGTCCTCAGTCCCCAATCCGACAAAGCTGAACTTCACTAGCACTATGTTAATTCTCTCAGTTTAAGATTTTAGATTAAAAAATCTGAACATTTGAGGGGRAAAAGGGATATAAGTCAATGCAATTTACACAACAGAAAGGCCCATTAGCCACAGTAATTCCTAAAGGCTAATTCCAGTTTTTCTATCCTCCTCTGGACTCCTTGCAAGAGCCACTGATGGATCACGCCACCAAATACTTTCTCTGTTGTGATACAGCAGCTTAGAGTGCTGTAAACTGAGCTCCAGTTTGCTGTYGCACTCTTATTTCAGCTGCTCCCAAGGTTGCCAGTGTAGCTTAAGCTCTGCTACCAGGTTCACCTTGGCAGTCTCAAAACAAATACACAGCCCACTAACACTTCAGGGCAAAAACATTTTTATTGTAACTATAGCCTGGTAACTGTCATAAACACTAAAGAGAAATTTTGATGACAGCCACCTGAAAGCAGTCTTGATCCTGGCCTCTTATCAACAATCTTAAATGCTGAGTCACAGATGGAGAGTCATTTCTTAGAGTTAACTTCTTCTGTCTGAAAAATATGTTCAGTTAGATTTTACAGCAAATACAAATTAACTGCATGCACTTATTTATGGAAACAATGGAACCAGGACAGTCAATTTTGAAGTAATTTAATGGAATAAAAATCATCTCTTGGAACAATAGAATACATTAGATAGAAAGTTATTTCTGTATTGTCAAACTTACACACCCTACTCTGTTTCACACCACAACACATGGATACTCATACAGCAAAACAATCCCCAATATATTTATAATTATATATATATATTTATAAATATATATATTTATAATTATATATATATTTATATATATATATTTATAAATATATATACATATATGTATATATAGCTTTTCTAAAGTTCAAGCACTGTACTTAGTGGCTTGAACTTTGAAAGCAACCAGCAATTGTGTCAATACAAAAATTCCTTAAAAATCCCCACTTTAGGACACAGTTATTGATCAGATTATCCAGAGAACCTTAGTTATGAAGAAACAAAGTCTTGTGAGTGACTGGCCAGACAGTGAGTCTGGCCCAGATTCACTAGCACAGTTATAAAGAACTAAATTCAGGATAACTTTACATGTACTTCTCAATGTAATAGCAACACAGAAAGTTATGGTCACTTGACAAAATCAGGTTGACCTAAATTTTTTTTTTTTCTCTGTGATGCATCCAAGAATTGACCAGACTTGTGGTATTCAGAGCTTTCCTCAGCATAGGTAGGAAATATCTCCAGCAAGAGCAAGCACCTTTGACATTTTAACAAGTCAAAAACCACGGACAGAAGGATTTGACAAGCACTAAAACTGCTAAAATGTAAGAGAATCAATGATGCAGTTGGAATCAAAGAGGAGAACAGAGAGAGCAAAGCCTCAATCTATCAGTGGCACACATTCTTTTGTACTCTGTTGAAACCAAAATTATCAAAATTATTTAGCTTCCTAAAACCAAGGATTAATAAAAACTGTTAAATAATAAGATAGCAGCAAAAGTAATTCCCAAACACCAAATAACCAAAACAACTCTTAGAAGCACACTACCTTAATAAAACAGAAAAACAGAAACATAGCAATCAGAAACAGTTCTTGGCTACAAATTGGATTGCTTTTAAACCACCAGGATCATCATTAGATTCCTCAAAAAGTTCAGTATCAAGCAACAGTGAATCAGTCCTTCAAGTAATACTTACTAGAAGTTCAGAGATCTGCAAAACTTGCAGACTTTACATACAAAAGAAGCAAAGAAAATCCAAACAATTATGAACAGCTTCACTAAAGCATAGAATACTGAACCCGTAAACTTGCAACAAAAAAAGCACAGAAAAGAAGTAGTCTGAAGGATAAATTAATTCATAATTAGGAACAAAACAGATTCTCCATCACTAAAAGTTTTAACATTGAAACACATTCAAATAAATTAAGGGATGTTCAACAGTTTATGCTATTTAGATGGTCAAATTACATTACACAGACTGGATTCTGTTAGTTGTAATGGATGAAACGAAGAAAAACAAGCATAATTTATCTATAGCAAGAGATATGTTTCCACCAACTTAGCTGGAAAATACTTTTCTCATTTCTACTTACATGACATTGTAAACTGAACCAGATCTTCTAATGATAATTAAAGAGTCCTCAAGAATACACAAAGCTCAAACAAGATCAGTTTGTTTTCGAAAATTTCTTGCACAAGAAAGAGAATTGTAATATACTGCTTCGTTCACTTGGGGCTTAGAATAAATCACTGTGAATTATCAATGTGAATAGGAAATTTTACTTCAAATAAGTGCAATATAAAATACTTAACTTGATATCTATATGAACRGTTGTCCAACTTATACTTACACTGATGACCCAAGTGATACTGCTCCCCAGGCAATGAACTGTTTGTTGGAGAGGATGGGTGGAATGTCTGAGTATCCAGCAGCTGCAGATACAGGTCTCTTTTTCTCAGACTCCACCTCACCTTTTATCATCACTTCATACTGAGGCCCAGATGGTAGCACAAGAATTTTCAAAGTACTTAATAAATAAATAAATAAATAAATTTAAATCCCACAACAGAACAAGATTAACTGATGAAATCAAAACATAACTAGATAGGCATTTTTAAAACTACCTTCYTAAGGGGAAAATAAAAATACTTCTTTTTGTTTTATGATAAAGGTCAGCTTTAGATATAACAAAATTTAAACCCTTTGGGCTGCAAATAAATATGCCACATTGTACCTTACAAAGTCATCTGAAATATTTCATCTGAAAACRATTCAGATAAAAATTTCAGAGACTACCACCAGGCAAATTATTTTTTGTCCATACTAATTTCTAATTATTTTGACAGACTTATTTTGGAAAGAAACRAAGTCTGGCTGTAGATTAAAGAGATGTCTTTTGAATGACTTGAGAAACTTAATTGAATTTTTACAGGTGTGAGATAGCCAGGAGCATCAAGGAAGRGAATCTAGCTTTTAAATAATAGGCAGAAGCATTTGTAATAGCACAAACACACTTCAAGTCAAGAACAAAACTCCAGAAACTCCAATCCAGCTGTCATTGTAYCCCTATGATGCCTGCTGACAAAGCCCTGAATCCCATCAGCAGGGAGCACAGACCCTCATWACTCAGTTCTAATTTACTGGTCTTTTGGCAGCACTTGCAGATAGACTATAAAGTTTCCAATACTCCTGAGTACCTTGAGCCTGTAAAAATTCAATTTATCCAATAGGCTCATACTGTCAATAGCACAGAACGTCTCATTGTTTAATTCAAAAGCAATGGAGTGGCCTGGTTAAGCTAGTTAGAGAAGCTTAACATATTTTGAAGATAGTTCTTAGTCAATTCTTGCTCTATCACAGCAGCAACTGGAAAACATGTAACAAGAGAAGAAAGGCTGCACTGGAGAAATGAGTCAGACCCCTGACATTGCCAAAAACTCTTACATGACATCTTAATGGTCACTTGAAYCAAGCAAGTTTATTTTGCAGAATGAAGTTCAACAGGTGCTAATGAGTAAAATTACAAATGCTTACATGTGCACAAGGAACATGTACATTAGTGTTGTACAGAACACAGTTTTATCTGATTACAGCAGACAAATGAATATGTATGATTCTGATCCGTTCTTGGGGTTTTTTTCATATATAAAATAGAAATAATATTTCCCTTGTCTCAGCAGAGAGAAAAAAGAGGGATGAGCTGAAGAGGCTGCTGAAGGTGCATTTCGAATCTTTGCTGTACTTTAGAAATAACTACCACATAAAGGGTTTCAGGGACTTACTCCATTTGTTTACACTAAACAAGCCTTAGGATATTTCTTGATGGGAAATATTACCTATTCATTCAGCTATACACACCTGAAGAGGCAGATAACCTACAGAAAAAGTGAACTTTAACAAAAAAACCTTTAGCAATGGATGAGAACTCTCACGAAAACAAATGAAGACAAAGTCTCTCATATGGGTAGAACTTCCAATTTTTTCATTACCTTAAGGTCAAAAATAGTTCAGTTTAACACATGCAGCACAGAATCAGTTATATTACCTTTCTGTAGTTATTACATTTTTAGGAAAAAACTGGACAGTCACTACTTGTTCTTCTCCAGGAAAAAGGAAAAGGCTCTCAGGTTCAACAGAAAAGCAGCTGTCCTGATCTGATATCTGAAAGCAGGAAAGGGGAAAAGGGAGGGTTAGTTATCTAATTGAATGCATTAAACATTTCCACAACATGAAATACAATTTGGTTGTGCACCTGTTGTACATGCAGTTCAGACAATTTGAATATGTCTGTAGTCTTCAAAACTTTATCAATTAGCCTCCAGTAGCATCACTTTATGTGGCATCACTTTATGAGTCAAACACCCTCTTTCCATGGCCTCTGATTCTAGAAATGATGAGCTCACAACCCTCATTTTTTAAAAAAAGTCTAAAAGGGAACCAACTGCTCCTTCTGTTGACTTTGAAATGCTAGTTTCAAATGTGTTTAGTTATCTTCCAGTCTGGGACCATATTWTCTATGGATTCTCAAAAAAGGTCAAGTTAAGACATTGCATATCTGAAAAGAACTCATTTTGTATTCAAGTTGGCAAGATGTACACTGAAACCTATGCAGATTTTCTAAGAAAATACAGATGTTTCCCAATGTTAATATCCATCTTTGCTCTAAACAGACTTTAGCAGCTAACTGAACACCTGCTGTGCAGCACAAGCAGCACTACTTCCATGTATAACAAATATTTTCATTAAAATTTAGTAAAAATCATAAAGGTATGTTTGTTAAARCAAAACATAACTAAAGTTAAGCAAAAGAACACCCATATCTTTTTTCAAGAAGGTAAGCTAATCTCTTCGCTGTCTTTCATTCCCTTTATATGAATTTGTAAAGCTTTTGTCAAATCACAGAGCAGAAATCCCAAGGCTCAGCTCTGGCTTCAATACAATATGAACAGCACAAAAATCATGACTTCAAGAGGGAAAAGCCAACCTACCTTAGCTTTCAAATATACCCTAATGTTTCCAGCATTTTTCAATGGCAGCCGCTGCTTGACTGTTGAACCCACAGTAGTAGACAGATGTATTTTCTGTAAAAATTAAGTAAGTGTGTATGTTTGTATACATACATATATAATAAAACCAAACATTACAAAAGTAGGAGAGGTAAACTGTTCTTGAAACACACTCTGTAAATATACACAAACCTGTAAGTCCTTTGGAGCATGTATCCTTGCTGTTCCAGCTCTCGCTCGGAGAGAAATACTTTTAATGACAGTGCTAGGTCCTGGACTATCCACCTCCACATCCACTCTTGCCAAGAACTCATCTGCTGCACCCAAGGAATCTAGGAACAATTTCATGAGTAACAAAAACAAGCAAGTCTGCCACCAGCAAAGGCCATTGCAATCGATGCATGTCTCACTTCAGCTACTGTTCAATCTTAACATATTCATGTGATGATCATAACAGAAGCTCTCCCATTACTCCTGCAACTTCTTTCCTCTTTTAAATAGAGTCTCACAGGACCTTCTTTGAGAGTTTTACCTTCTTAACAAATGTGACTTAAATTGCCACTAATGAAAACAAAAAAAACCCATCCCACCACACTAGCCAAACCAGTTGATGTATGTACTATTTTCTATTCAGGAAGCCAGAAAAATTCAGAGGTTTCTTCAAATGTATCATCTATTTTGCAACTAATGCAATGTTTTCTTAAGTAGTGGTTTAATTCCCTCAGTCAAAGGAGTTAACACAAATTCTACACATCTTGCAGTACAAACTCTGTACAGCTTCATACTGAAGTATAAATGTCCTTGGTAACGTACAAAGGATTAAGATATAGAGGTATTCTTTCTCCTACAGTTCATAAAAATGATACCTGAAATATTAGTGCACACAAAACAAACAYGGTTTCAAGTATACAGCTTGTTCCTGCAGTTCTAACACATGTATACCTTAGAAGTCAAATCTGTTTCAGCTGAAATGAAAATCAAATTACTTTACCTGAACAAGAAATCTGTTTCTTAGGTGCATGGAAAAGAACCCAAACTGTCAAAGCTTCAGGATCCTGAAAAAGAAATTGGTTGACTCATCTTATGGGGGGGAGAGAATTATTGAGGAGAAAAACAAACAGAACACTCACAAAACCTAAATGTGCAAAAGGTGCACTGCTCAAAAATCATTACTGTGAACTCAAACATTCAGCATTGGCATTTYAGACAGCAAGTAAAAAGAAGAATCAGCCAACTACAAACTACTCACTTGCCCATCATAGCTTGCATGTATCACATGATTTACAACTGATGGAGCTGCTATCTGAGAAAYTGCATCCATTTGTTCATCAGGAGCATTAACAGGTTCCTTGGAAAAGGTGAAGCACCGCCAGGCTACTGCATTCTGTCAAAAGAAGAAGTATTACAAGTATTAAATCTCTTATTGTCACTAACAGCAATGCTGAAAATTTGACAAATAMAAGACAAGTTTTCAATGACAGAAGCAGTTTGGAAAAAAATAATCAAAAATTAGGCTGTACTTTTGTTAAGTACATGATAGTCCAGCAAACCCTCTAAAAACAATAGGAAATCCTTTTGCAGCAAAAGAGGATAAGCAGAGTYTGGTTAGCTTAATCCTTCAAGAAGTTTGGCTGTTCAAGACCAAACATCATTAGTCCCCAAGACAAACCAATCCACCTTAACACAGGGCCAGTCCTTTCTTGCTCCTCTGCATAAGCAAACAAGGCCAGCTCTTCCCAYAGCACAAATAAGCAGTCAGCCCAGCCYAGCCAAAAATCTGAAAACTGCATTKACAGAGATGCAGAGATGAACATAGTGCAGCTTCTCACACATATTATCTAGTGGGAGACAAAGCAGATAGAGAGAAGAGTMCTGCTCTTGTTTCTTCAGAGGAAGAGGGAATATGCTGAACTTGYTAATGGCAAGCTTGGCTGCTTGTTTGAACAGTCAGCTGTTCCATTTGACTAATGGAATGTCTCCAGCTTCTCAGAGAGGAGGGAAGCCTCCAGCTTCTCCAAGGGAAGGTATAGGCAACACCACCCTCTTCCTATCCGCGAACCTGCGCTACCAAATCAAACATCAGAGCCAGAATCCTAWGGCTAAGCTATAAAAAGTAACCAACAGACATGAAACAAAATACCACATCTATCCCAGAAGCATTTTTATTGGTACCATTACAGAAGAATCAGATTACCAGCCTGCAAAAACTATTGATTTCCTGACTAACAAAGACTTCTTAGAAACCTTACGTCTAGTGTCCACGATGTATTAACGATACACAACATAAAGTGTTTGCATGTTAAAATTTCAGTATCACAAGATATTTACTCTCACATAGAGGAAGTTAATTGTACTTACTGCATTAATTATTAATCTAATTGGTACAAAAGCATGAGTTTTGTTGATAAGTTTTAGGGGAAGAGCCTTCCAACTGCCAGAAGTCAAGTCACCAAAATCCAGGCAATCTCCTTTTCCAGCTTCCACCTGTTTTGAAGGCAAAGCAGAACTCAGAAGAAAGGCAAACCTTCTAAACACTTTACCCTACAAAAGCACCAGGAAAGTAAGGATGCTCTTCACATGTTTTCTTTGATATTAGGTGTTATAGCCAGTTAGCTATCTCCCATGCATTTTGCCTGAAGCAATTAAGCCAATCTTAGTGAAATATTTATCCACCAAAACCCAGTACCCAATCAAATTATTTTGGCTATTTCAAATTAAAAGTGAGTTTAAACCATGATTAACAAGCAGCAAGTATGAAATGTCAGTTTTAGATAGTTAAAAAGTCTAGAAAGTARCTGAGAAGCAGTTACTTAAATGTTTTTAAGCTAGCAAAAATTATCAYGATCTGCAGTAAAATATAGATTTTATTTAGTGCTTTTTCCAAAATATAGTAAGATATGCAGAGATTGAGTACAGGGTTTAAATTTAATTTGAACATGACACAAGTTTGAACTATGTACTAAGAAGAACATGGAGAATGGATTACACATTAAAGGATTTTAAAAAAGCATTTAAAAACCCCTAAAATTTACGGAAGAAGCATTAAAAATATTCATTCATGTGCATTCATTACTTCAAAACACATACTTAGTCCAAAGCAAGTTAAAAGAGCACCATAAATGAAAAAAAAAAGTTAGCTGTGGCTGATGACTGAAAATTTTACTTTTTTTCAACCATGTCACAGACTGCCATGTAATTTGTTTAGGCACCTCCAAAAGTATCATCAAGCCTTTTYCCACCTGTCCATACTCTTAAATCTAGGACTACATGAAGCCAGATTTAAATGTTAATGTCTCCCACATGGTTGTTCTTCGTGGTAACACACAAGACAAATTAATTTTACATATCCACTTGCTTTTAATTTTTAATTAGTCCAAAATAAGAAAATATTCTCTACAATCATAAACTATCTAGCAGTAGTAACGAACCAGACAAAGCCTACTTGATGTAAAAAGTAAAGAAATCCTTACAATAGGAAATAAATGCCTTTTGTTACATTTAATGCCCTATCCAACACAACACATATTTAGAAAGCAGTAAAGATCTCATCCAGTCTTTCAACATTGAAAAARTAATGCATTTCAACTTATTTTTTTCCACACAGAATCATTCATTTCCAGCTAGGTACTTTTCCACAACTAGAACTTTCCAGATAGCAATAAGCCTCTTGAAAATTTTCTAATATTCCTACTCAAAACCAATGAAATTCCAGGTTTCTTAGAGGAACAACATTGYATTCCTATTATTTTCTAGTGTTATTAAACAGTTCATAAAATTGCAACARCAACAAAAGAGCCATAAAATGTAGCTACTTACTTCTAAATTGGGATTTTCAGCAACCGCTGTCAGAACTACCCKGCTTGCCAAAGCTTCTGACTGAACAATTGTTTCGGCATCTGCAGAAACTGGCCAAGATGAAACATTGAGGATACACTGGAAGATCCCCGAACAGGAAGGTAAGAAAAGTATTTTCAGGTCGTTCGTAGAGTAGGATCCTACGATGGTTTTGTTCTTGAAAACCAGACACTGATATTTCTTAGGATCCATCTGAAAAACAAAATACTTTTCATTTTCAAGAGGCCTTTTGCCAGAAGACACCTCCTTTCCAAATACCACATCTATTGGCATCAGTGCTCAACACAGACACTTTGTATGTGTTTTTCCTCCATTAACTATGCATCCATAGTTATCCATGACCCATTTCCATCCTGCTCAACTGCAGGCTTTTTACTTAAACAGAGAAGTCAGCCTGAAAATCGCTGAGGTTACTTTCTACTGTCTAGTGAAAGATTGGGAAAATATTAATAAGTTAATTTGGTTTACTGGTTTTTGAGATAGAACCAGTAATCAGTGTATCTCAGACGCAACTGGAAAAAAAAGTTTTTAATTATTCTATGCAAAGAAATGCATATAWTTATTGACAGAAATAATTGCAAAGCAATTTCATTTTTAAAAATCACCTTGATACAGCAGAATCACTGGTTACAACTGCTGCATAGAAGGCCCATGACATTGAGTGATTAGAAAATTATTCAACGAATTGTAAATCTCTCTCTCTCTCTCTCTCTCTCACACACACACACACACACACACACACACACACACATATATACACACACATACATGAACACACAGAATTGTGGTTTGGTGTTCTTTAAAGAGGAACACCTGAGAAATTCTGAGAAAATGAGATCAAAAGCAGAAATCATACTCCTGGAAAGACAAGGGCTACATCTCTTGGAAGAACATACCTATGGAGGAAGGTGATCAGGATTTATAAGACTTAGAAGCTGCAATATTTAAAGTGAATCATTGTCAGCTATTCCTCAGTAATATGGACCAAATAAAAGCAATACTTCATGAAATCTACAACTGAACTGAACAGTGGACAACACTACATAATTTCAACAGACTAACTAGACAAAGAGCAGTCCACCAAAAACTAATAAAAATCGAAATTACGTCTAACATAAAAGTTACCAAGTATCAAACTGCCAGAAGTTTCAATAAAAAATTAAACCATTCCAAAGGACCTTGAATCTAATTCATTCTCATGTTCTCAAAGTATTTTCCTCCTGAGACTATTACTATGATAACAGAAGTATATAGAATTTAACAAAATTGAAGTGTAAGACAGCCAATTTGTGGCCTACAAGCTACCTACAACCCACAGAACAACCCATCTAGCTTGAAGCCATCTAGCTCCAAATATTTCTTATTTGCCATCACTCAAGATCTCCTGATTTCAAAAAAAATAGAAGCAAACTGCCAAAAATGTTTTAGCAGCMTCAGTCCTCACCATGGACATCTTCCTGCCTAGGGCTGACTTTTCTTGCATACACAAAGATGGGAATGAATAAACCATTAACTCAAACCTATCACCATCCTTCATGYACACAATACAATTCCACAAGTTAATCTCCTGCTGTAACATCTGCCTCAGAAAGTTCACTTTTTGCAGGAAGTCAAGTGGCGTGGCTGAAAGAAGGTAGCATTGCTCTTGTGCGTATTAACTACAAAACGAGGAAAATTGCCAGCGTCTACAGAAATGCCTACTTTTATAAATTACATTTGGTAAGATTACAGAATTATTTAACTTTATTTAAAAAAAATCTCTTACCTTTTCCCCATTAACTGAAATGCTGAGTATTCCAATGCTGACCTGCAACCACCGGTCAGTTGGATTATAAATGCTAAGAACCGTCTGTGATGCAATTCCCACACAACAGGCATTAGGGAACTTCAGTTCTTCTGGTACTTTTATATGTCCTTTGGAAGAAAATATGCTCCTGTTAGTTGTAAGTWCCCAGAAGCAAATCAGCACTCAGGCTGCCACCAAGTTTATGAGTTCCTCCGACAAATGCTTCATTAAGGCAAGGAAATGAAGTGTTTCACTCCTACACTTCTCATAAGGATGTTTTCCACAAGCRTGAAATTTCAAATTTCAAACCTTTCTAATTTGCATCCTAAAGTTCTACTGTCATAAAAATAAATACTTATGGAAATACATATTCCATGCAGACCCCTGAAGTGTATACATATATATATATATAAATATATATAAATATATATAAATATATATACATACACACCTCATATAAAACACTCAGTGGTCACAATTTAATCAGTAATGGCCCAACTCAGAACATTTGAACATTAGTATTATAACATCTTGTTAGTACAAAARTAGGCAAGGAATATTTCACTATTTTAAAATGCACTAAAAAGATCAGTGATTTGGAACAATCAATAAACAAGCCTAAACTGTTACAGATTCAAATCTTCAACCCTGCTAGCTTGTCATTTAGACTAAAAGAATTAGCCAGAAAAAAAGTATAGCAAAAAACAACTAACAGGATTGTAGGTTAAAAGAAGTTTTTAAAATTAAACAGTAATTTGTGCTGCTTAGGTTTATAACTAAGCCTAGATACAGAGTAACAGCAGACAGAACAGAAGACTCTTGGCAGCTTGTCCTTCCCTTCCTAAACAGCAAATTTGACTCTCCATGTGCCTTCTTGGGAGTTTTGGCCTTCATTGACTACTAATACCAAACTAGATGGGAAACAGAAATGTCCTCTGCTTTCTAGATAAAATACAATGGAATTTCAAAAGCATAACTTGTCTTGCCTAGTTTGAACTGCGGCTAGGATTTCTCTTTCACCTATGAGAATATCCTTTACAAAAACACAAAACTACTTAATATTGAAGAATGCTGAAATCTTCCTAAACTATGAGAAATGTTTTTTAAGACCATTAGGAGAGCTTTAAGAATAGACACTGAATTCAGAGAATGTCATTAAACAAGGCAAACTAGTAACAGGGTTTGCATAAGCAGTAATTGTAGTTAGACTTAGTACCATCTTAATTTTATTTACTATAAGCAACATTGCTATCACCATTCCTGTCCACAGCTGTATTGCCAACACACTGTAAAAAACACACTTACCAATACCAGGTGACTTTGACAACTCCCACTCACTTCTGCCAGCTACAAGAGGTTGTCCAGTACATTGTTTTATATTTAAGATATTACTATTCCATGAAGCAGTGTGTGGATTATAAAGTGAAGTTGCACCCAAAGAGCCAGGACCAATATTTGGACCTAAAGGAATTCCTACCACAAGTGGATTCTCAACATGTCCTGCTGGGATACCAGAACATGGAAGCCCTGCTGGAAGGCCAAAACCTGCAGAGCTGCAGCCATGAAACTGAGACAGAACTGCATTTCCAGTAGATTGTATAGTTCCCAGATGATGTGCAAATGGAGTTGTTGCAAGAGAATGCCCTGTAAGCAAGGGGGGAACAGAAGAAGAAATTGCTCGACTCTCAGAGGTAGTGACGAGGGATTTAACAGTTGATATAGGAACATATTGTTCACCAGATGAGTTTTGATTGCATGGCAAACAGGTGTTTAATCCAGTATAAACAGGTAATATATTCCGAGATGGTAATCCTTGTCTCTGTGCTTTGTTTGYTTGATCCTGACACACTTCTTGTGAATCAGCATTGACAGAAAGTGACTGAAAGGTGCAGAGTTTACTTGGTAAAGCTGATTTAACGCGGTCTAGCCCTTCATCATTTATTAGTACATTTGAAGGAATAGATGGAAGCTGCTTTTCGTTCTTCAGAAAACCTTCTTTGGCCTGCTGTTGGTCCAATACATGATCAAGTTTTCTTTGAACACCAGGAAGCTCATTTTCTTCTCGTTTCTGGTCAACATTAAGTACTGCTTCTTTTCTATTTCTTTGACATGAGTGGTGTTCTAGATTTTCTTTTGTATGCTGCTGTGGAGGAGTTGGGCTGGCCCGAATTATTGTTGTGCTCAGTTCACTAGCATTTTCATCCTAGTAATCAAATAAAACATGCAGTATTACATTTTTTAGAAAAGTAATATGGCATATAACACAGGCCTTAATGCTGGTATTGCCTGTTCAGGAAACGTTCCTGATCACTACTGGTATTGCCATCCAATATAAATAATCAACTTTGTCTTGTCTCAAGTTTTACTTTTGTAACTGTGGCTCCTTGCCTTGAAAAAAGAAAATCCTGCAACTTCAACCTGTCTGCTATCTAAAGACAGATTCCATTGGCTCTGGCCAAGATAGAGYTCATTTTCTCCACAGCAGTCTCTGTGGCTCTGTATTTTCAGATTTGTGTTCAAAATGTGTTTGAAACACATTAATAACACACCAGACATACTTGCCAGATTAAAAAAAAATAAATAACTGAATGGCCTTGAACCAAATCACTAACCAAAAAGGAATGCAAGGTGCATGAAAATGTGTTGACATGAACATTTTCTTGGTGCACTCTAACAAAGAAATCACTCAAGCCCAAAGATCTTACATTTTGACAGGTATGGTGTACCTGGAATGAGCACTCATATTTACACAGACATGCATGTCAGAAAAGCTTTTCAGGTTTTGTCTGTCTGTTTTTTACAGTTCCATCCACAATTACACACACTTCRGAAGGCAGAAGACATAACACAGATTCCAGATTCCAAGGAATGCATAAATTCAGATAAAAGACTGCCAATTATTTTAATCAGCATAAGACTGCACTGTACGAACATAAATTTCACCCTCTTTTCTTTTCTCATATTCTTGTCTACAGCAATAAAAACAGTCAGWATGACTGTCAGAGGTAGAAAATCCTAGTTTCAGACCTGAAAAAAATAGTACAAGCTAAACTATATATTTATAAACTTTTTCTCCAGAAAAAAAAAGCAAGGAAAGGTTTTTTTCCTAACAGCTGAAGCTGAGCAGAAATGGAGCCTCAGAAGAGATGAAAGCAGATACAGATCCTGCAAAATCCTACTGGAATACCAGTAGCACATTCCAAGATACAACACAGCACTGCATATGAAGAGCAGAATGACTTAGAGAGGAAAAAAAAAATCAAGTCTAACATTTTCAAAAGTYTGTACTTCTTTGATTGTTTTAATATGTTTGCATTTATTACAGTGTCTGTATTTAGCACAGTTGATTCCAAAATTAAAATTTTTGAAAAACTCAGAAGCTGGAAAGAAGCAGACTACTTTTTCCCTATGCACAACAAATCGTAAACTGTTTCAAAACACTTAAGGCTTTTCAAAACCCCTAAGGCTTTTTTAGAAGTTTGGTTTAAGGGCAAAGGGGAGGTGCTGTTTGATTTWTCTTACCCAGTATGTCTCGGTATTATGTATCACTGCTGTGTTCTTATGGGTACTGCCAGGTGCAGAGACATAGGTTAATCTGCTCATGCTTGGACTCGAGTAAACTGATGGATGTAGCACATTCTCTTTGCAAGGAGATTCCTGATAATGGGATGGGCAAGTAAAGTCCTTTTCAGATCTGAAAAACAGATTCACAGTGTGCCAGTATTAGAATATATTTTTAATGCTGCCCTCAAGAAAACCAATGCTACACATTACCTATACTATTCTAACAGTCAACTTACTTAGCCATTCTATCAAATGCAGTCAGTAGAAATGAGAAATCAGCTCTCAATTACCCTTACAAATACTGGCTTTAGTGTACATAAAGCTCATTTTCATTCTATATAAATCCATATAGGTAAAGCATCAGAATTCCACAACTGAACTCAGATGCTAAGGCCACAGAAACAACACACTTATTAAAAGAAAAATAGGTGAATCAATATACTTGTATCTAACTAGATTAAAAAGTCAAATTAAATCATTCAACCTCCCAGGCATCACACCGTAGTTTCCTACTCATTGCTGAGATTTTTTTCATTCTTACACATGTAAGCAGACTCTCTCACCACTTTGTTCAACAAGCTAACATGACAATTAAAGTCACTGACAACTTTAACTGGAAATCCTAATACCTATATAATATGCCTGCAAAAAAACATATACTCCTGCACGTATTAATTTCTGAGAAATGCCTGTAATTCTAATGACACATACAAAACACAAACTGTAGTTAAATACCAAACAATGAACTTAAAAGTTAAGTCAGAGATATTAGTTGCCTCATCTTTTTATGAGACTGCACACAACCATTAGATACTGGCCATGTTTATGTTTAAGACTATAGAATTAATTTAGTTGTAATCTTATGATGCTTACTGTTATGGGATGCTTACTGTTACTGTCATTTAAGAAACATTGTTCTTTCAGTTGCTACCAAAACTTTAAACCTTAGACAGAAGTATGTGTCAAAATACAAAACAGTGAAAAGCAATMAATATTTTTACCCATCTTCTCCCACAATAAGCAATGATACAAATCAGAGAACCAAATGGAGTGAAATACTTCCAAGTTTAAAAACACGTTTTCATTGGTCTACAGAATGTCCAGCTTAGTGTATAATAAAGACTTAGACTAATAATGATCTTCTATAATTCTAGGTCATGGTCAACATTCAAACTAAAGCATGATCCCTCAACAATCCTCATAAAGCACTAATTCTTATAACGTGCACSAAGAAATTTACCCTGAAAACACTGTTCCAGAAGTCTCACTAGGAGAAGAGTGAATCAGAGGTGAAGTTGAAGGTCTGAAGCTATATTGCTCATCCTCCAGAGGTTGTAAGTCACATTCAGGCAGGACGGGTTTATGCTCTGGCAAATAAACAGAATTTAATAACTGTATTTATTTATGAACAGGAAAAAAGTTTACTGCCAAGAAAAGCCTTTTCAACAGCTAATTGCATTTCTATAGGTTTACTTACCGGTACTATTCTGGGAAGTTTCGGAGAGCTTCTCAAAAGTTACATGTTTTGCATTCCCACCACAAGGAGTACTGGCATCCTTGTTTCTCTTCTCCATTTTTGCATTTTGCTTCCTCTCATCATTGTTCAATTTCTGCATAGGCTTTGCTGTTGTATGACTTACTGAGACATATTTACCAGATTGCTCGGTAGGTGSTAAGTTGCTGAGGGACCGAGTATTTCCTGTACTTCCCTCCACCAAATCATTACATGGTTCAGGAACAGCATTTGTTGCTTGACCTACAGTTTCTCCACTTTCCCTTATACAACATGTACTAGTAAGATTGCTGTTCTGGTAAGCAAATGGACTTCTCTGCGCCACTTCCATTTTTGCTGCTAAGGGAATTCCACTTGTGTGGATTTCATTTCTATTAAGAATTTCTGATCTAACATTAGCACCCATTGACTGTAAATGTTTACTATTTACTATATCCGACAACTTTTCTGAATATTGAACGGTATCTGCAATTGCATCKTCATGGTTGGGAACACCAGAGAGACTAGAAAAATTCTGACTGTCACTTTCTTGATTAAGATAATCCAGCAATYGCTTCTGTATTCCTTGCTGTTTGCTATGATTATTCATCAAGTCTTCTGCAAGAGYATCCTTATGTTTATCTTTACCCAGTAAAAAGGTATCAGATGTAAGGTTTTGGACAGATGTTTCGTGTTTCACAACACTCTCACATTCACTTTCATGTCTGTTCTCATCTGTTTTTTTGAGGTATTTTTCCATATCAAATGCACTATTTTCCTCATTGCTGGATAATACCTCATTAGCAGTGAGTTCAGGCTCTTTAACAATTCCAGGAAGGACGCGTGTTCTTTTCCTTTTATTGGAGAGCGCCATCATCATAGCAGCTAGCTGGGAAGGTTCAGCACTGGTGGAAGCATTAGCAATAGCAGTTGCAATTGTGCTGATACTCAAGACAGAGTCAGAATGATTAGATAAGCTGTCCTCAACCTTGTCTTTATGAATTCCATCCTACGAGAAAACAAAACGAGTTAAGCACCACACGAAGAAAATTTTTGTTTAGTGTTTTGTATCCTTGTTTGCATTTTAGGATATGGTAATATATTAGCATTCTCAGTTATCACATTTCTAACTGACTGTCAAGAAGGAACATTGCAATAAGACATAATTCTCATTCTGATGATTTTTTAAGTCTACTCTACAAAGGCTTTTTGAAAGACTAAGTATTGTGTTCACTAGGAAGCCTTAGTTCCTATGAAATTTACAAAAACCTAAAATACTTTAGTTCAGCTGAAAGAACTAAATCTTTCAGGGAGTAAAATCCTATCAGAAAAAAACGGCAAAGAAGAAGCTACCATGACCAAATATAGAGTAACCTCCCAATCAACTTGAAAATCATCTCCCTCTACAGAAAGAAGACAAAGCTATTCCCACAACTTTCTCTGTCACTCAAGTCTGATTTCTTCTTTAGTTTTCACATTGGCCATTCTTAGCAAAGGGCATAGAGTAGGTAGMTAGCCATGTCCAGAGCAAAGTCTCTTTCCATCTCTCTCAGATGGACAAAGATTCAAGGAGAATTGAAATCATCTGTCTTCCTGCAGATATGTCTGTCTGGCTTCACAACACCCTCATTAAAAGACAGATYAAGTATGGAGCAGACAAGTACACCATGACTAGACAGAAAACCAGCTAATCTGCCAGGCTTAAAGGACTGATCAGCAGCACCAAGTCCATCAGGAGACCAGTCACTCACTGGTAGAGTATCCTGGTGATCAAGACAGAGGTCAGTACTGTTCAACTTCATTAATGATGTGATGATGAGGCAGAGTGCACCTGCAGCAAGTTCATCATCATAYGGAATTGGAAGGTGTGGCTGATATGCTAGGAGAGTCAGCTCYCATTCAGAGGGACCTCAACAGGACAGAAAAATGGGCTGAGAAGTTCAAAGGAAATGCCAAGACCAGCACCRAAGGAGCAAATAGCCCATGCTCCCTGTATAGGCTCTGGGCCAACCAGATGGAAAGCAGCTTGGCAGAAAAGGATCTGAGGGTCCCAACAGACAGAAGATTGACCACAAGCCAGCCAAAGAAGGTCAACAGCATCCTAGCCTGSATCAGGAGGAGGATTGCCAGCAGGCTTAGGGAAGTGACACTTCCAGGCAGGGAAGGTAGGTATCTAGGACTACCAAACTGAAAAGACACTTTTTTCAGACTTGCACCACGTTCATATTCTTAAATTATCAACTAAAAGATTTTATTCCCATGCTAAAGATAAGTTGCTTCATTAAAAGAATAGAAGGGGAAGACACAGCTGAAATACAGAAACTTGATCTCAGACAATAACAGCCAATGAGTCTCTGAAAAAGTATGGGCTGACAGACTGAGCAATTCCAACAGCGCAGTTGGAAGAAAAAGGAAAATGAGATGGTGATAGTAATACCTGACTTACTACAGGATCATGCCACTCTAATTAAACCATTCTAAGAAACAGGGGCACCTACTTGAATTCAAATGACCAATACAAAAAGCAGTGAGCTGATATGAAAGTCCAAATTGACCATATTCAAAGAAACAATAATAATTGGAGTAATTTGAATTTTGTTTCAGTTCATACCTGCACTTTAAAGAAAAATACAAGAGAAATACCTTTGCTTTACTTTTTGTAGCAGCTTCTGTATTAATGTTTTCATGTGTTCCAGAAGCAGCAGCCACCCTATGCCCTGAATCTTCACAGATGGTAAAATTTGCATGCTCTTTTGTTTCTGCTTCTAAGTCATCTAAGGAAAAAAAAACCCAAGACATGGGATTAATTTACAGTAAGGAAATTATCTAAAAACCTGCATTCTTGGGATACACATCTTCCCTTAATGCTCCATAGAAAAATAAAGCTGTTCCATAATTACCTGAAAACACCTCAGACAACTCTGAAATCTCTTGGCCAATGTCACCTCCTGATGAATCAGATTGCCTTAGCAAAGCAACAGGCTCCCTTTTCTTCGGAGATGTAATATAGTAACCAAAAGATGGCTATGAAAGAACATCCCAGAATAGAGCATGAGTAAGTGCAATAACCGACAAATAGGTTCAATAGGCTTGCAAAGCAGTTTCAGCCCGCAGTGTCTGCYCAATGTACCTCTCATACCACTAAGAAATATCATGTGCTTCCTGGCATGGAAATGCCTAATCAAACACATACACCACAATTCCCATATGTACATAAACTAACAACTGGCATGGCTGAACTCCAGCTAGTGACTAAGTACCACACAGCTGTTTGCTCACTCCCCACCTCCTCCTGAAAGAATTGGAAAGAACAGGTAAACCTGGTGGGTTGAGCTAAGTACAGTTAATTAACTGACATAAGATACAATTTACAAATCTCATAATGAWGAGAAAGGGGAATAACAGCCAAGAGAAACAAGTGATGCACAACACAATGGCTCACTGCCCACAGACCAATACCCAGTCTGTCTCTGAACACTGATCCATGGCTGCYAGCCAACTCTCCCCAGTTCATACACTGAGCAGAATGTTCTATGATACAGAATATCCCTTTGGTCAGTTTGGGTCAGCTGTCCTGGCCATGCTCCCTCCCAGCTTCTTGTGCACCTGCTTCACTGGCAGAGCAYGAGACACTCAAAAGTCCTCGATTAAGAGTAAGTACTACTTAGCAACAACCAAAACATCAGTGTATTATCAACATTATTCTCATACAAAACATAGCACTGTGCCCACTGCTAAGGAGAAAACTAACTCTATCCCAACCGAAAACAGGACACAATTATGCCAGTTACTCAAAATAAAGAAATAAAATACTTATGTTTGCATCATCTGTCTGGAGGCATGCTCTGCCACTRAGCATCAGAATGCTTAAGACAGAACATGCCAACTCTAACCATTCCTCATGACCCAAGGGAATTACACAAGCATATGTGATTTCTTCCCATTGTACCCGCTTTCCCACCTTTTTTTTTGTCTGCAAATACAGATGAGATCCTGTCTACCAACAGCAGATGAGAGAAGTACCAGATGCAAGAAGTATGCTTGGTAAGTCAAAGTCTAGATGACTACATTTTTACTGGAGTTGGGCACTGCTCAGACAGCACAGCAATTATCAATAGCCATTCAGAGATGCCCTCASTCTTCAAATACCCCCGTCTGAGCAGCATTTCACTCAACTATGTGGATAATTTGCTGGGACATGCCTCCAGTACATGGTATACTTTTCTCCCTCTAATCCTACAGATAATCAGTTCCTGACCAAAACGTGATGATCAACATTAATCAGTAACACCAGGCAGCACTTCACATCAGAAATTCCAGTGGGAAACCAACATCAACCACACCAGTCACACACAGAGAATTTCCTTCCTAAATAAATGTAGAAAAATCATTTTGAGAAAGAATTGGTTACAAAATAGAAAAAGTAATGCTAGTTGTTGCTTTTCTTGGCTTTCCCTTGTATCTTGATATTAACTTTTAGATACATACCCGTTTCACATCACCGCCTCCACCAAGACAACCAAGAGCTTCGGATCTCTGACCAAAGAACTCCCCCAAAGACAAACGTAAATAGCTGGCATCTTTATGAAGATCAGATGTKCTTGGCAGAATAGAGCTGTTAGTAGATTTCCATGAAGTATTTGCTAATTCAGATGCATTTAGACTGTTGACCTTTCCCGCCTGCAGACAAAGAGACTTCAGAAGTTGCAACTTAGAAATAAATTAGAGAACTATTCGATTTATATTGAGATCATTAGTTACCTGCACAAGCCTGTGTGCTTTCTCAAATTCTTCCTGGTCTTGCGCAATCATAGCTGCTGCTTCAGCTTAAAACCAAAGAGAACACTTATTAAAATAAGATATAAATTACTCTATACTGTTATTACTATTTGCCATCATTAAACTCAATTTTGATGGAAAGTAATTGCATATATAATTCTAGATCTGAAACAGTTGAGGACRCACTAGGAATTACTCCATCCCATTTTGGCAAGAAAAGTTACATGAAATTAGTTTTAAAGGAGTACTTGCTAGGTGTTTAGAAGCCCAAATAAAATCAGCATTTAGCTAACTAACTTAGGGGTGAATAAAGGAAGTTTCTAACAGCCTTAGCCCCAAGTCAAACTCTAACTCCTCATAGGTTATTACACCCATAGTAGCTAGAACCAAGCATCATATGCTAACTCGGATCAAACCCTTACTATATTTGGGGTTGAAAATTTTTCCCATCATGGTGGTACCTTTGTATTGGAGCAAAAGAAAGAGACTGGTTTGAACAACTTCATAGACATGCYATGAAAATTAACAGGCCAAATAACTAAATTTTACTTTTACCTGTATTATTTTCACAATTACCAGCTACAGAGCAACTAACACTTAAAAGTCTCTTCTTCAAAATGATGTGAAAAACTGATCAAGAAATACTGCTCTACCACCTGATTGCAATGTTAATGTATCATTAAGCTCATCAAAACTTCAAAAATACATGGCCTTGTACACAGAGCATCCCTAGGCAGAGAAGGCACAGGGCAAAAGCTGAGAACAGACACAAACTTTTAAGGTGAATACAGCTGTCGTCCATAAAATTACTCATGGGAAGTCACAATACTCTGAGGAAAGAAACAAAGCTGGAATACATCTTCACTGAGCAATCCAACTGCATCTCCTAAAGGCAACGTGGCACTATCCAAGACACATTGTCATATCCAGTAGAACTCTCAGTCAGTAGCAGTTCTTTCTTCATCTTCTATATAAGCTCTCCAGAGACTTTCTGGAGCACACAACGCTGTCAAGTGAGCACTTCTGCACTATTCCATACAAGAACACATTGTGTGCACAGTTTGCCAACAGAGAGACGTTATAAATGAGATTCCAAAGAATCAGATGTAACATTTCCCTCCTGTCCTTACACATAAAATCCCTTCAGCTGTCAACCACCACTGCAGTCAGGCAAGCAGCYTAGCAGCCAGAAAAATGCCAACCACATGAAATCTGCCAGGGTGTTATCATCTACCATGCAAAGAGGTAAGCCCATCGACGCAAAAGCAGGGAGTGTTTAAAAACCATCAGGTGGAAAAAACCTAATGGCCTTGGGAAAATTTACAACAATCAAACATTCTAATCACTCAGCATCTCAAGTCTAAGATTCAGGAAGGTGTCTGAAATATAATCACATTTGAAAAAATAATGGAAGAATTCTGACGTATTAGATGGAGAAGTGGGATGATGGGACGGTATTTACTTGAACCATCAGAAAACCACTATAGTGTTGAAAAAACATTATTTCAACTAGTCAACCCTGTTTGATCACCTATCCAAAATAAACAGTGTTAGACAGCATTCTCTTTGAAAGGAAGAAGAACCTTGAGTGGACYATGGATGTCTTGAGAATACATTAGCCCATCCACATGTCAGCTTTAGAAACTAGAAGMGATTAGGAAAAATGCTGTTGCACACATTGCTTGAATTTGTCTTATGAAACAGGTGAGCAGATKACCTTTTAATACTAAAAAATCAATTCGTCTATGGMACTACATGTGCATTACCCAAGCCTGTATGACAAACATACAGACTCTCACAAAGATCAGTCTGAGATAGTTAAAGGATAATAAATAACTTTTTAAGTAAAGAGGTTCAAAAAGCCTGGAATTCAAGGGAAGATGAGAGTCCCATAAAGTCCCTCAATTAGTTCCAACATTTTTCAGTACCAACACYATTTTTTAGCATCAAGACATTCCSAAGGGACTTGACAAAAAAATCAGCAGCTAGCCAATCCAACACTTTCAAGTCTCTCAAATTTTGTTACTGTATTCACATTCTAGTTGATTTTGTAGTAATTACTCATTTATAATTATTTCCTTCTTATAAGCATCATGCAATACAAAATTACTTTTCTCCTTTTCTTGCAAGAAAGGATAACAATAATTAAAGTCTAAAGGAAAAACTGTGGAAGTGAGAGGAGTTTCTTTAGCTCACACAATGAGTACCAATGGCAAATGTTAGAATGCTTCTTGTTTTGTTTATAAACACGTTTCATGGGAGTAGTAAGAAACACAGAAAGAAGCTATGAGCCATAGATAATGATACAATGTCWCTRCAGAGTACTGTCAGCATCAGYATTCAAATWATTTGTAGTATCTAAAACATGGAGGCTTTGGAATGCCAAATACTGATTTGTTGAAGTGGAAAAAAAGAAAAMAAGAAGGAAGTTTACTTAACATTATTACAGACAACAAGAGTTAACTAAAAAGGAAGAATATTACATACAGCCAGTAATGAACTCTTCATTTATTTTATCATCTTCAGACAGATTTAAATCTTGTTCTTTATCAAAYGAAGTATAATATGCAAGATCAGTCACCCATTTGCCCTCTTCATTTTGATAGACAATACTGTGTGGTAAATCACCTGAAAGGTAGATTAAATGCTGTATTACAGATTAAAATAAAAAGGGATATAGCAAAATGTCTTAATTTTGAATTAAGTTAATCTATCAGAAGTCAGCAACGAGTTAATAAAACAGAGCTCAAGCTGCTGGAACTGCAAGCTTAAACTCATTTCATCATCAAATAAGTTAAGTGCAACATACAATAATCTGTGTTTCTAAAAACAAAAGCAAGTCAGAATTAATTCATGCTACATTGTTTTTTTTACCAACTCCTACAATTAAGTGAAAACGCCTAGCTCACGATTCTATTTCTTTTTCCATGCAACAGAGCATGGTCACAATTGCACAGATAGGYTGTATGTAAAGCATCCTACCTTTGTCTGTTGTAGCTACACTTAAGTTCTCACAGCTGCCCCCAGCTGGAGACAGGTAAGTATCAGGAAGACCAGCTTTACATTCAGTTGCATCTGCCTGAGGTGCATTTGCATTAAGAACTTCAAGAGTGRTGTCACGTCCCAAAAATCCTTTTCCTGTGTGTTGCATTTCTGGATCAGAAGAAGCTGCCTGACAGACAGAGGACTCTRCTTCTTGGTTTGGCAGGACATCTGTGATATCAGCTTTCTGGCTGTCCAAGCACCGGAGATACAGGGAATCTAATTGCAACTCAGCAGCTCTGTGGGAATCCAGCACATCCCCAGCAGTCACAGAATTCTTTGAAAACAATAATTATTTGAAAAGTGTCAGAAGCATAGTTATTAAYTGTATGTACTAAAAGTTCTAGATACAAAACAGTCCAAGTTGACTATGTTTGAAAAGCATGCCTAACACCGAAGTAGTATTGCTAATTTTTTGTAAAGAAAGATTGGGTGGTTAGCTGRAGATCTAACAAGTTTTCAAAACACACTGTCATATTCTACTACAGTCTTATTCTACATGATTAATAGGAATTAAAATGGCAATTTCATACCATTTGCTGTACTGCTCTGCCCAGCATTTCTCTTTGCACAGGACAATCAGTTATCCCCTCATTTTGTGAATCTTCATCACTAGCATTTCCAGAGTCTACTCCTGTCACAGCCCCATAACTGGCAGAATCCTGAAAGTTCTGCTTTAAATAAAAAATATAAAATACTTAGGTTACACTAGAATATATATACAAAAGAAAAAAAAAAGTTAACACTACAAGGGCTTCTAGAATGTTAAAAAACTCTCTAGTAGCAAAGAGAATAATGATATTTTGTTTACTCATATGGCACTGCCATAGCCAGCACCTCTAGTTAGCCCCTACCATCAAGGACAATAGCTCCTGGCTATGCCAATCCATGCATGTGCCTCCAAGGACATGCACAGCAAGAAGATGGGAAGGTCTCTTCTTATTCCTACTACCTCTTATAACACTCCCTTTARCATGGCTAYTGTGTTATTCTTCCCTTTCTGGCTGACCCATTGTTGGATGAGGGCTCCAAATCAAACTCAAGAGCCCTCTGTACCTACCCTACTGTCTACCTACAAGCAGTGAAGCAAGGACATCTTGCACAGAGAAGACCCAAGGTCACAGAGCAGGGCTCTGTTATTCTCACTCTTAAAACCACTTACCCCTTCCTTCATGTASTGCCATAGCAACTGGCAGCCTATCCACACTACTTGTACAGGGTTAACATCACTTCCCACACAGAGCTTGGAAACTCTGATGTCAGCTGGGAAATTTCTGAAATTTYAGAAGCYGCAGTTTAACTGTTTAAATCAATCACACCTTTCCACTCTGGTCAAGCATAAGACTGCCAGGATCACATCCACTGCTGCAAAGCCAAGAAAATGGAAAGGCACTCAATCCCTGGCAACCTGTTTGGAATGGAGCTAACTGTTGCTCAAAGGCAAACCACAAGCCAGCCTGTTGCTGCCCCACTTTTACCTTCCACACACTTACCAATTATTTAGGAGAATTATTTACTCTCTTAGCTCTGTGTTGCTATACACTTAAAAACAGCTTGGACATTGCTATCCAAGATGAAAAAAAAATACCAAAAAGATTACTTATAAACTCRTAGTATGATAAAAAAAGTGCCAGCATGTTGCCTTAATTGCTATGGAAAYGAAAAAGTAMAAAAAACCAGTTAAAACTAACTCTGTTTAAGAATACCGACAAATAAAAMCACTGAAAGTTCATTTAACGTTTTTAAGGGCCACTGGGCATGCTGAGCTTTGAACTTTAAACCTACTTGTAATAAGCCATTTTCAGAAAGCTTCAGTGCTGCACAACATTCTGAGAGTTTCTGCAGGTTGGAGTCTCCTCTTATAATTTCTGGTTGCATCAGCTGCTCAAAATAGGCTTCTAGTTGGTTATCAAAGAATTCTTCATCATCAATATCATCATCTATGGAAAGAGAAAAAAATATCCTTTTCACTTTTRACAG
This sequence comes from Malurus melanocephalus, assembly GCF_030028575.1. Classification (NCBI taxonomy): domain Eukaryota; kingdom Metazoa; phylum Chordata; class Aves; order Passeriformes; family Maluridae; genus Malurus; species Malurus melanocephalus. The sequence goes on along the minus strand of NW_026623331.1, from coordinate 1,939,984 downwards.
ACATTTTGTATCACCTGACATATTTTCAAAACAACTCCATAATTTACACTGAATACTGAATTGCGTAATAAAAATAAAAAGGCCATCAAGYGTCACCAATACTGGAACCCTGAACAGGCAAATATTTCCAGATACCAGCTACCAACTCTTCAGGATGGCAATTAAAAGTACCTTTCTTCTCTTGAGTGGGGAAAAAAGCCCAACAGTATTTATACTCAGCAAACTATTAACTTCATTCTTTCTTATATGCTTAACACTCAAGAAAAGTTATGCAACAAGAATGAAGAAAACAACTTCAAAAGACACTCATGACACACGTAGATGCCATGGGAGAAATGCAGTAGCCCTTCTTGACTGCAAGGCTACTTGATCTTACAACAGTAAACCGACTGATCACTTGGGCTTCCTCACTGGCACATCTAAGAACATGCCCGGTTGTCCTTCATGTCATGGGCAAAGTCAGCTGCGTTACTGAAAAAGAGCATGTTTGTCCTTCTGCAGCAGCCACGGAAAGGGCGCAGAAAATCCAAAACTCTTGCTTAGTGATACAGAACTCAAGCTYTCACTTTTACGCTTTTTCAGGTAAACTAGACTTCCAACTTGGATGTCACCCCACACATGCACCATCTAAACAAAGCTGAACTCAAACTCAAGAAAAGTCCTTAACAGAATGTTGTGCTCTTCACCACAGAATTTTATCTCTACTAATCTGAACTGAAAATATAGATAGTTACCACTTCATTAAATCAATGTCCACATTTGCCACCTGTATCTTTGATCCACAACTGAGGACTGTTGTTTAATTTTTCAGATTAAAATTCCAGTTGTGATCTTCTCTAACAAATTTCATAACTGCCAGCTCCTGTTACAATTTAAAAATAGTCAGTTTTCCAAAGAGCACAGTTTTCTTCAACATAGTTATACTACTGTTTTATCAAGCACAATCCAGGATTAAGTGCTTCACTAAAACAGAACCTTTCTTTTCAACTATGCAATAACATTGAGCCTGAATTACAGACTCAGCTACCAAGAGTTATAAACACACCTACCAGTGGCATCTTCATCTGAGCTTAGAAGAGATGAGAGTTTTTCGTTCTCCAAAAAACTTGAAAGGCTATTGCTAAGATGAGCACTTGACATACCATCTTCTATCAGCTTTTCAGAAGGTTCAGATGAACCAACCTGTGAAAAGTATCCACAAAGAAATGTTTCTAAAAATTATTAACTAYTGTATGAATTCATTAGCTGCAACCCCAACTTAAATGTACAAAGACATCTCTCAGTAGTTTCCTATGCTGTTAAAATAATGCTTCTTCAGAAACTGTGCACACAGATCCAACAATTCCAATTTRTTAGAAATTTCTCCAAGTGAATAAACTGAATTACTTATAAAGTAGTATTTCAGCTGAATCTAGCTAACAGCAAATATTCTATCTTTTCTATAGCTGAACGATTTTTAAAAACAGTGTGATGTAATGTCTGGTATGGACTTAGTCTCACATTCTTTGTGATGAACAGATCATCTTTGACATACAGCAAAAAAAGTCCAAGTTCAGAAACTAAAGAATTTGAAAGGAAATAGAACTATGGTTTTCAGAAAACAGACTGCAAGCATTCAACTGCAACTCACTGAGCACTGTGGCATTTACAAAAATGACAGAAAACTAAACCAAAATACTARCAGTCACATTAAGGAGTATGTATTGGACAGCATTTGGCTGTCACTTGATGCATATTTCCTACAAGGAACAGGAGACCTCCCATTCATACCTGCATTGTACCCCTGCACCCAAAACTGTCAGCGCCTCTAACACAATAGAAAAAAACAAGTGAAGCATAACTCTACCTGTCAATACCTCCAGCTATTTGCTRCCTCTGGGGCTGTCTACTTCAATTTCCAAAAGCACTACAAAAAATTCCTCAAAAGACACTTCACAAAGGTAGCCTACAACTGGGATAAAATGCAAGGTCCTTACACTGGCAAAGAGCTACAAGACAGCGGATGCTAGGAGCAAACAACAATTTTCACGACTGAGAAAGACTGAATGGAGTCATGCTTCCATGGGACTGATTAAGTGATCTGTAAAATGGAGGCAAAGTGAGGCATGCCAGCACCTTTACAAACTTAAGGAACACACAGTACAAGAGAGCAAATACAGCTCAATTCCCTACCTCCTCCTCATACAGAACTAAGTCTATTACAAGATCAGAATTACAAAACATTTAATTTTACTGTATTCAGTAAAGCTTTTACCTTGCTGTTCTTAATGTCTGCAAGAAAATATATTCCAGTTGGCAAATCTGAAACATAAGAAAGCGGCATAAGTAGTATTTTAGTAGTATAACATGAGAACATAATAAATGCTAACTATTCTCTAAGGTAATAAACTGAGCCTCTGGAAGGTCTTGGCATACACCATAGAAATAACCCAAACATACACCTTACCACAACACCAAACTTTGTATGTTATTATGACAACGATCTAAAGGATCTTGTTAAAAGGCAGGGCTTTATCAGAGAAGATACTCTAGAACTCTAAGAATGATGGAAGATACCTACTGCCTTAAGGATTTCCTCAAGTCAGTGCAAGAAAGTAAGCAGTCCCAGCTTGTACTAGCAGAAGGACGGACAAGTGTACAACAAATACTATTGTATTTCACCTACTGGATCAATTCTTTTTTTGGATCATGTTAAGCACTTTCCACTTGTCCATGTGTAATATCCACATGTAATCCAGTTGCAAGTCCCTCAAGACAAAGAACGCTTTAGGTTTGTACATACAGATTCAACCAATATAGCTTGGTAATTCTTAAGTAATAGACGTGAATAAATGACAACTTCAAAAYAAGTTAAAATCAAGTAACTAAATCTGATTGGCCACTATCAAGCCCAACCACTGGGCAGCCTCAGCTTTCCAAAGAATTATCACTTTGTTGCCATAGTTACTGCCACTTCCTCAAGACTACAGTAACAAATGACTGAAATCAACACTTCCCTGTTAGAAGTGTTTTTTAATAAGGGTGAATTTATATTACATGTCACAATACTTTTAACTGAACATGCTATCTGTCAAAATCATTAACAMCTCACAAAAACCTATAAAAATACTCAAAGAAAAGAATAAAAACTGAAAATATATATTTACTAACTATATTTACTGAATTTTGAGGGACAAGGAGAATTTAATCACAGAACTGGCATTAGSAAAAACCCCAGGCAAGTTTAATATCAGTAGCCATGCTTTTAAAGTAAGYTTCTGAATATTCTTTTGCTTCCACTACTCTATCCATACTTCAAAAAAGGTATAGTTTTCTCAGCAAGTATTAAAAACTGTTTTTTCATGCATGACTCATTAGAAGAATATGTTTCCAACACTTCCAGCAGCAATTAAAGACATCTATTACAGGTTAGAATAGGGCAAGAGAAGAAATGCTAGTTAAAATATAACCTTGCAGCCTTACACCTTCTGAAATAGAAGGGGCAGAGAAAAAGCTACATACACTTCTTCCACAAAGTTCCTGGAACTAAATCAGATTACTACTGGCATTCTATTTATGGTACTATACAGTAAACATTATTTTCACCRACTTCCTGTATAGTTTTGTACTTTGAGGAAAAGTCCAAGATCATGTCAACCACAAGCTTTCTCTCTTTTCAGTTTGTTCAAATCCAAGAGATTACTTTCAAAACCCATTGCTACTGAACAGTGAAAGGGTCAAATGAAGACATCTGTAGCATAAAAAGCTAATTMCAGTGACAATAAGTACACAATTTTTCACAAAATTTAATACCTTCCAATCGCTCACATGGCAAATCTTCACGCAAGGTACCTTGACTGTGATTTGAATGCTCAATGATATTCTGAGCTTGCTCTCCATATATTGTGTGGGATTCTTTCAAACTAACATGAGTTGGCTGAGGCTCTTCAATTTGTGTAGCAGTTTCCCTAGAAAGAGAATTGTTTCAATGAAAAATCAGTGAGCTACATAGACCATCATCTCTCAAGATAAAGATCTGATAAATTCTCCAATTACTTTGTCTCAGTCAGTTGTTCCCAATAGGATACACTCTAGAGACCTGTCATTTTACAATAAAGAAATACATATCAAGATTACAAGGACTTCAGTTTCACAATCTGAACTGTGAAACAAACAGTAATATTTCATGCAACATATCCCTCTCTACCTATTTGCACATCTCTTTCCTTTCTGGAAAAAGAGGGGAAAGTGTAAGTACAAAAGAGTCTACTCTGGCCGAGTTCCATAATCCATCTGAGACCAAGTCAAATAGTAGAAAAGATTTTGCCAAGTCCGCCAAGGACTTGGCAAATATTACCATGCCTTTGTAACATTAAGTTAGGGACCAAATTATAATGAACACGACTTACTGAAATTACATGTAGTTAAATAGCAGYGTTTACAATTATGTAGGAAAGTTATCCTTCACTTCTGGTCTTACAGAACTTCCATGCAGGCAGATATGCCAGATGTTAACATTTCCATACTCTTGCCTCAGTACTTTAAATAAATAAATGAAACTAATATTTGAAAGTCTAAAACACAACTATTCCATGTTCTGCTTTGTTTTCTTACTTGAGTATGATCAAGTAATATTAACTTAACTCCCTCTCAAATCTTATATTCTTTGTTTTGATAGGGACATACTGCCTATAGTACAATTTTATCAATGAGAAGGACACACGTTGCAGTTTCTATTACAATAGGAACAAATTTGATTTTAGTTAGAATAACCCATGCAACAACTACCAACACTTGCACCACTCAGCAATGTTTTCTCAAGTGTATCACTAACATTCATTATTCGCTGAGGCTACAAAGAAGGCAAATTTAATAGAAATTGTTGTTCCTTTCTGTATGCAGACTGCTTGACACTTACTCAAAACGTGTTTAAATGAGTGCAAAATGCTATTCACACACGGAACATGAACCAGAAACATCATYTTAATTCTAGATTATGTAAAATAAACTAGGTAAATGCAGCCACATTCAGATAAGTCAATTAAATAATTATGCCTAGGTCATTTTTAATTAGTGTGACAACAAGGCAAAACCTCACAGTCTAGGAAACATCACTTCTAAAGCTTAATTCCCATCATGCACATGAAGTCCCAATTATTCACTCAAACAGCAGAATGCTGCTCGTGTAGGGCTGCACAGGCTAAGTGGCATCACTGCAGAGGGTGCTTCCACATGGCCTGGCACTATTCMTCTTCACAAAACATGGAAGAGCTGTTTTAGTAGGAAAAGCTGCCCAGGCTGCCAAACACTGTAATCTAACAGGCTAATGTATGTACAGCTCAGCTCTCCAGTAACCACAGGACAGTAGTAAAAGATGCTGAATTCAATAATCACCCATATAGTACACATAAATCTATACACAAACTTACTGRTATCTGCATTTTGGAACAGAATTAGATTTCAACTGCCTCACTTACATGTCATCACGAAAGCAGAGGGCAAATCTTTCCATTGGCTCAGGATCTGACTGACTGCTGTGAGGACATCCTGATAAAGGTGAATGTTTCCCTTCTAAATAGGATGCACAATCATTAGAAAGCCTGTAAACATGAAGAGGAAAAACACACATCAGAGTCATCCTAATATGCAATGCTCCTGTTTTCCAAAGAAATGGGGGGAAAAACATATTGATGGCCACTTATTTCCTATAAGTTAAGTTATTTCAATATTTTAGCAATTTTTAGCTAATCTGTATTTACAGATACACATATATACCCAGAATGATCCTCTCCAGTCTTCTGCAGCTCTTTAGAGGAACACCATGTTACAGTTTTTAGTGGCTAGTGGTGTGCTTCTGAAACAGACTCTTCTGGAAAGACAGGGTATTAAAGTCTCATCTTACTTGTTGTTAAGTAACGGGACAGCAGTTAACTGCAAGGCTTCAAATGTTTACTCTTTCCTCTCTCTACTCCTCGCTGAGCACCTTTTGATTCTTATACATGACACTAGTTCTTACACATTCTAAAAGGAGCTAGACTCAGGTAAGTTTAGTGAACAGCAGAGTTAAGAGAACACATATGTAAAAACTGTATTATTCTCTACACAACTTCAAACTTGAATATACTAAGCTGAAGGGCTGAGTTAAAAGAAACTTGACTGTYACCAATCTAAAAAATAAATTACTCTTAAAGGGCAAATTTTGTAAATACAAAGGGCAATTTTTGTAAATACTAAGTAATTTTCCAGTTATGAGTCAAAAGAAGGGTTTTTGCTGGCAATACAGACAATCCTATGTTTGATGATTACTGAGATACTGATTGGTAGGCTTCAAYTGTTTTTTTATATTACTGAGTGGCACTTACTGACACCCTCACCTGTTGTCACCGCCCGCTTGGCTCCTGGCAACAGTGGAGGCCGCCACAGGTAACCCCAGGTTGGAGGAGACAGTGACATTCTCAAAGACGACACTCGCGCTGCTGTTCAAGGAATGGCACAAGAAGCTCGGGAACGTCTCGTCGGCGATATTCCTGAAGTCTTCCATCATCCTGCACAGGCTGCCCGGAACAGMACTCGGCCCGGCAACACCATCAGYCCCGGCCCGGCAGCATCTGCAAGCAGGAGCCAAGCAGCTTCACACTTAAAAAAGTCAACGCACTTTACTCACACATCATTGCCGATATTCCTGGCCAATCCCCCCGCTTTATCCACRAAAGTGTTCCAGAACCATTCCCAGTCCTCTCCCGCCAAGACTTTTGGGGAACGGAGTTTCACRGCCTTCGTGGACCGCCTAAAAAGACAGGCGCTCCTGCGAGTCACAGAAGCGCCGCTGCGAAACGTGCCAGCCTATATTTAGCCTGTAAAGCCGCCCGGACAGAGGCAGCCCGCGCCTGCCTTCCTCCCTCTCCGGCCCCTCAGGGAGCACCTGAGGTGATACCAACCCTATGTGACCACGGGCCGCGGCGGGAAGGCTCGGGCTGCTCACCGACAGCGCCCCGCCGCGCAGGCCGGAGGCGAGGGAGCAGCTGGACGCCGGTGATCCCCTTTTTCCCCAAACAGGAGGGGSAGATGGGCTCTGCCCTTCCCGAGAGTCCCAGGAGGCGCGGGAGCGCCCGCGAACAAGACGGACGGACCGCCAAAACGCGAGATCCGCCCCGCGCCGCCGCCGCAGCGCCCCCCAGCGGCCGGGCGGGCACCGCTCGCTCCCGCGGCGCGCGACGGAAACGGCCGCGGGACCGACCCCCCCCCCAGCCTCCAGGCGGGGCAGGGGCGCGTGCGCAGCGGCGCGGCACGCGCCTCCCGAACTTTGCCGATCGCTCCGGCGCAGCCAATGGGGGAGCCCCCAGCGGAGCCGGCGATTGGGCGGGCACGGCCCGCGGTGGGAGGCGGGGACGGGGAAAGTTTGGAGAGAAGCGGCGGGGACGCTGATTGGGCGAGACGCGCGCGCACCGCCTAGCCCCGCCCCCCGGCGCGGCCTGTCCGTTAGGCGGGAAAGAGGGCGGGCGTTYCCCGGGGAACGGGCTCGAGCCACCCGCTGACTCCAACCGGGGCCGGTGTGGGGAAGCGGATAATGGCACCGGTGTCTTTTGTTTCAGGTGTTTGCTTTCAGGCCGGCTAGGTTTGGATCCCGGTACCAGTGAGTAACGCGGGATCTTCCAGAGAAAGGGCTGCTGAGCATCCCGCCCGACCCTGCCGTCCCCCTCCCGCCTAAAAATGATAAGATTTCAGTCGGATTAAGTTAGGTGGCTGGGTKTTTTTTTAATTTATGTGACAGATGTTTGTATTCCTAGCTTTGTTTTCTGTCCCGTTTGAGTCAYTTAGATAAGGCTGACCAACAGAATCGTTAGGGTTGGAAGGGACTGGAGATTATTTGATCCAGCCCCCCTGCCAAGGCAGGATCACCTAGAGCAGGAGGCACAGGAACGTGTCCAGGTGGGTTTTGAATGTCTCCGGAGAGGGAGGTTCCACGACCTACCTGGGCAGCCTGTTCCAGTACTCTGCCATCCTCAAGGTATAAAGTTTGTCCTCATGTTGAGGTGGAACTCCTTGTTTTAGTTTACATACAAAACATGGAAATTTTCATTTCCATGCTGGTGTACATATCTTTCTTTTTTTAAGTAGAGGTTGAGAGCAGGTGCCTTCCAAACACACTTGTGTGCATGTGAGAGCTTCAACATCTACATCACATTCCGTGCTGTCCAGGATGGTTTTAYACTGCACTTCTACAGTTGTATTCCTGGTATTGGAGAGTGCAAAAACCTACAAGAGTGAAAATCCATRTTTGTCATAATCAGAAATTTACACCGTGTTCAAATATGTTCAAAGAACAAAAGCAAAACCACCACATACAAACTCCCCCCACGTACACACACAAAGAAAACCACCAAAGCCATCTCATGGCTACTACAAAACCCAAAAGCTTATAAACYTGGAAGTTCAAGCTGAGACGTGCTCCAAGCACAGAAACAGTAGAAGGGCTATTGCAGGTACTCTTTCAGAAGAAGRAAAGGGAGAGCAGCCTTACAAAGTGCTGGATAAATTTAAAATACTGTGAGTACCTGCTGTAATTATCCCTTTCAAAGGACTTCTATAATCTCCTTCCCTCCTAGATTTCTGCTGCTTATGTCCAAAGGTCCAGACCCTGCACAGAAGTACAGTTCACAGGCCTGAGCCAAGGGAATAGAGGGAAGCATGAGTTTGAGGAAGCAGAGGTGGAAAGTCAAGGATATGGATGAAAGGGTCCTGGGTTAGAGAGGTCAATACAAAATAGCAGGCAGGGCGCAAGGCAGGCTTCAGCCACAAGACCAGCCTGAGTTCATTTGCTGAGATTAAAGTACTTGGCCAGCATGTTCTAACACAACTTGTTTGCACTGAAACTAACAGCATGTTTCTATTAGTAAGGACTGGAATCAGGGGGTCTAACAATAAGACACGTTCATCACAGAGGAAAATAATGTGACCATGCTGAATAAACTGTGAGCAGTGCACTGCTAGAAGCTGCAAAAAACAGTCATTACTATAACTGCTTATTCTGTGACCTCTTCAAGGGTTAAGACAGAAATTCTGCAAGTGGCTTAACACTTCAAAAGCAWGTTCTGTTGCTTGCACACCCAGAAAGTTTGTTTTGGTTTAGGAATGAATCCCAGTATAATAGTTCTGGTAATATTTTTTTTTTTTAATTATTCACTCTCCCTCAGAAGAACAGTTACTTTCCACCCCCCATTTAAACCTTATTTTTTTAATCATGTAACATTTTTGTCTTTTGCCATACAATGTTGGTATGGTTTTATGTTAACTTTTTCTGGTAAAAGGTACAAAACTTTTGTTTTTTTCCTTCCACACTTCTGTTCCTGCTGGCTGGAAAGCATCAGCAGCCTCCCTTAATGCATGTTCAGCAAGCACTCCCTAACATCAGTGTACCTCATGGGTTTTTTAATTAAAACTTGACTCCTCAGAGAGAAATAAACAAATGTGATGAATCTGAGCAAACAAAGTTTTCAGAATACAGGTAGAACTCACAGAACTTGCARTCCCTTTGGAAGAATGCAGAGGTTGCCCTCTCCCTTACCTCATAGTAGTGGTCCAGTCCAGGAAATAGGGTAAGTCCATTTTGAAGCACATCATTAATAACACTATTACACTTCAGGTTTCTGGTGCACAGAGGCCTCCTCTTTCCTTCCTCCTCCTGTGATCTGCCCAACAATCTCAACAATCACATCCCATACAGTAATGCCACTCCTGGGCAATACCATGATTTCTTTGTCCAGCATTATCCTCCTGCCTGTCTTGCACCGGTTTGAGTCAGTGCCAACATGATCCACAGCAGTGATGTTCCTGTGCTAAAACATCAGAAAAGATATTTGACATTTTTCAAGCCAGCACTCTTTCTTCAAAATGTCCTGATTTAATTCACTCATTGGAAAAGAACTGAGGGATAATGTGAAACTCAACAACTCTAGCAGTCCTTGCAGACCTTCAGCACATGCACAGGAAAAGTCAGAGCATACTCTGCAGCACAGACCTGGAATATGCAGCTGCACATCCACAATGGCACAACTGCACAAATGCAGAGCTAGGAGAATGGACACCTGAATCAAAAAACCTCCTTCATCAGGAACCTATTAAAAAAGAAGAAAGTCTATTACAAGAAATGGCATACAAATACTGACGTTTCAGAGTAAGTTTATTAGTCAACCACATTATAAAATTTAAATATTTTACAGCAAGATGGAAAACTCRTAAGTAACCAAACACTTCAATTTTGCTGCAGTACACACAGGAATGGTTTTGTTTCTTTAACAAGCTGATCCATTATCATTCTTCATTCAAGTGTCTWGAAGGCATGTCTAATTTTGAGAACGTGTTTCACATGTCAGTGCAGTATACAAAACAATTAAAATAAAGACCATACTAAGCTGATTTCAAAAAGAAAAAAAGAAAAGAAAAAAGAAGTACACACACATAGAAACCAGCTACTCCATAAGTAGTTCGTGGCTAGTAGTGTTTGTATGKGTTGCCATAGTTTAAAGGGTACAAATTAAAATGGTCCCTTGATATACAACTAATATGTTCTGAATGTTGTTTGTTTTGCAAAACATGCATGAAGTTCCCACATTTTAAAAAAGTCTTCTGTACCAGAGAAGGAATRCAAAGGCAGCCAGAAATGGAAGCATTCACAAACACCAGAATAAGGGCCTTTGGMATTTATTTAAAGTAACATATTAAACCCCTTCATTCTCAGGTAAAAGATTAAGAGGCCGAGATACACATCGTCTGCGAGGGTGAGGATACTGGAGGTTGGCAGTGTCAGCATCACAAGACTGCTCTATCAGAGGAGGAGGAGGAAGGAGCTGGGCATGACTGGACCATCTTGATCCAGCCCGTGGGGAATCCAGAGGGGGAAAGAAATACCTGAAACAATTAAGAAAGGAACAAAACACCAAAACAAAAAACCAAACCAAACAAAACAAAACAAAAAAACAAAACAAGAAAAGAAGAGAAAGGTAGTAAATACAAGGAGAACCAAAGGGGAGAAAAGACATGCTGGAAAAAAAAAAGGCTTTAGTATATCCATGCCAAAACCAATAGAACATAATAGCAGAAATCAAGGCTTGTAATTCAAAACAAGACAAATCTGGAAACTGTTCTTTAAAGCAAAATAATAGTCTTTTCCACTGAAATTCATTGAAAATAATACCATAGTCCTARTATACATTTTTACAACAGAATGGATTGCTTTGGAAATAAAAACGATGGTGTAGTACAGCTATTAACAGGCTTTCATTCTCACAGAATTTCTGTGACTTGCTAACAGCTTTCAGTAATGCTTTGTTCRTGACACAAAATATACATTAAATATTATCAAAGTACATTTTCTGCATATGYGTCTAATTCAGATTAACTTGACAGCATTTCTAAAATAGACGTAAAAACCTCATTGTTTTTACATTAATAATATACATTTACAGAGAATAACTACTTTGAATACAGTCTTTGTATCTATTTACATATTTCTGCAAAATTCTCAGAGTAAATTCAAGATTCTTAGTGAACGCAAGATTGAGAATTATGCCACTCCATGTTGTTTTGCTGCTGTTTTTATTAGAACTTACCCGTAACACTCGTGCATTTTAGTATAATTATTTAGATACCTACAGATATTTTCTGTCTTGTTTACAATTCTGTGGACTTACATCAAGGAACTAGATACTAGTTAATAATTGGAAATATGGGACAATTGACAACAAGCTGCATTTTGGTTTATATCCTTGTATGGCTAAAGTGTTTATATTTTTTTAAGGATATTATGTTTAGAGAAGTTAAGTACTCCATGTAATTATTACCATAAGAATGTACAAATACATATCAGAAAAAGTACTTCTCTTAAGATGAAGAAAGTACGATAGTACTTATAAAACATTTATTTGWAGTCATACTAAAGAATATAAATGAAGCAATACCAAACTGCTAAAAGCCATCATCTGTACAATTGTCAAAACAGTTTTCTYATTCCTTTAAAATGAACAGTTGCATATATTACAAAGCAGTTACAACCTAGTAATGTTTAGGAACCTTAATCAAATGCTGAACACTCTGAAATACAAAACAAATTGGTTCTCAAAACAATTTTAATGAAARTTATTGTAATGGTCATTTCCCTCCTCCCATCCCAATCAAGGACAAAAATTCTTGCTTTTRATCATGAACTATCTTTTAATTTAACAAGCTTTCAAAAATATGTTCTGATGGAAGTTTTGGGGTTTGGGTGGGTTGTTTATGTGTTTTCCAAACCAGGTGCCTCTCCAMATATTTTTCTATCAGGCATTCCATCAGTATCAAACTGTGCAGGCTAGTACAAAAAACACACACAACGTGTTTTAAAAAGGCTTTTTGAACAGCATTTAGTAGTTAGCAGGCTGCTGGTGTCTTGGGAGAGGTCAAACGGCGTTGGGGAGGGGAAAAAGAAGTTCGTTTTCCATTCCTGTGTGCATGCAACAAGCAGCAAAACACCAAAGTTACTCCAGTTAGCTTGGTATCAGCTCTGCTTTCTGTTAAAAAGGACATAATACAAATGGAGAATGGAAATTGTATCATAAATCTCGACACATAATTACATCAACATAATAATACAGCCCTACTTGTTTATTTCCCAACAATCTACATCACCTGTTCTGAAATTTATTTTGAGTACAAATCCAGTTTGGTCATTGTGCTTTTACAATCTTTTTTAAATCTACCTGTGCTTTAGCTGTTTTAAGTGTTTAACTATATAGACATGAAACGTAGCACGTACAGTTAGAGACAAAATAAATTACGTGTAGGATACCTATTTAGTCAAATGTCTATACATAAATCTTTATCAGCATGTTAAATACTTAACAGAAGTTAGCAACTGCACTTAGAGAATTCAAGCCAATATCATTACAGAAGAAAACATATAGTTAAGTGTGTATCTTTTATAGTAAGGCTCAATCCTAGGAAAAGACACCATGTCTGGAAATTCCACAGCCACTGACTTATTCTGGAATTCACATTTTGTTACAAATTGAAGGCAAGAATAATTTATTAAAAAACAAAACAAAACACCTTCCAAAACACATAGCAATGGAGGGAGTATAAAACAGTGCTAGAAGTTTCAGTTTCACAATGGCTTACCAAGTTCAGGGACAAGAGAAGGGTCACCCATGGAATGAAGTAGGGTGGAGTGGGGAGGGCAAGGGTAATCTTCCTGGCAGCAGTCTTAGATAAGGAGACTGTAAAACCACACCCTATGCTAAAGGAGTTTAAGCCTGTAGTTCCCAACAGGAACCCAAGCAAATACAGCTGTACAGCTCTGGATATACCATTTCCAAGGCATGGCTACATTTCATTTGCTCCATTGCAAGCAGAGCCTGGAACCACAATGCACATCATTCTTCTGCCCCTTCTTGTAAAGATCAGGCCCATCACCACCTCTTGTACTCCCATTTATCTTGTGAGGAAAATGTGAAAATCCTTCTCCGTTCAACAAGGTTAGGCATCTTGAATTGCCATTTAGGATTAACTGCTGAAAGGGAAGGAGGGGGCAGGCTGGGGCTACTCTCCAAAAGCAAACTTTACTGATAAGTATTCCAAAAGAAAAAATCCCTACATGAGTAGCTGCACATGGATGGAAAGGGAAGCTTTCCCAAGGCATTTGAAACAAATAAAGGTGGCCACAAAACTTGGAAACTGCTACTATAGAATCTGGCCAGATCTCACCCTTACATAGGACTTACAGTACTGTAAAGCTGATTGTACATGCTGCACCACGCAGATGCAGGTCTCAGCATATTTCTACATTTCAGTGTGCACAAATTGAAATGTTTTTCAGAAGAAGCAGTAAAACTTACCCACTAAACAGCAATTATTACAGAATAAAAACCTAACAGAGATTAAGGCAAATTATCTGCAATATGAATGCCATATGAGGAAGCTTAAAAAAACCACAAAACTTTTACTCAATTGATGCTACATACCTGAAAAAACCAAGCAAACTAACACTAACATTTGATTGTTGAAACCATAAATTATGAAGTAGCTTTTCCTCCTTCCCTTCTGCTACATTATCCCAGTGAAAAACAGAATTTTTTTGCTGGTATTTTTGCATCACTTTTAAACATGTATTTAAAACAAATGGGGAGTTACACACCAGTATGACGAAGCTTCTCCTTCTTTGAGACTATTTCAGAAACGTTGTTTTAAATAATGCGAAAGGATTTAAAGTGAAAATAGTTGTTTACGTTGCTCATTTATACAGACTGATTCAGTATGACTTAGTGTTTTGTTCATTTTCCTCTTTACACTGCCATAACAGACAATACCTCAGAGCAAAACCAGAAGAGCGTGTAGATGTACTCATGCAATAAATGACATTGCACTTTAAAAACTCGTAAAACAAATATGAGAGCTAAATGAAATTAAGAAGATGCAGAGAAAATACTATTTACTGAAAATCAGTCTCTACTAATTAACCTACCTGCTGGCAGATGATCCATTTAGTGAATTCTGTAGACTTGTATTGGCTGAACCTAGAGAGGCATTAAAAATTCCCTGCTGAGAACTACCATTCACTGGACTCCCGTTACCTTTCAGTATACCAGTACACTTCCAGTTGTCCATGTAATTAGCTGCAAATACAGATATACAGAAACTGTTAGTTTCTCTTCTGAAGCTCAACTTTTCCTACAAATACGTTTCAACTGCTATACACACATGGTGTCAATCAGAACTGAGCTTCAATATCAATATATAAATTCCAAACAGCTGAGAATCTGGCCTTTTAACTGCCTGATACTCTCTGCCTGTACGTAATTTAAAACTCAATTTCCTCTATTAAAATGCTGAGGAACAAATGAGAATGTGTAAGGAAACTGCCAGTGGGTTTTTGTTGCTGTTGTGGGGATTTAGGTTTTGACTTTGGGGGGGGGTGGTTCTTGGGGTTTTGGGGTTTTTTTTGTTTGTTTTTTTGTTTTGTTTTGTTTTTTTGTTTTTTTTAAATTTTGTTTTTGTTTGATTCATGGAGTGGAGCGCACTCGTTTGTTTGGTTTTTTTTTTAAATGTAAACAGGAAAAAGCCACCTTGCCTGGACATTATGACTGAATGTAGATTTTCTGGGTTTAGCAGCAGGAAATTATCTATCTTACTTTTTAAAATAATAACTTTATGTAGCTGTAGTCTGGTGAAACAATTTCAGAGTACAGTAACAACTATTCACAGCAGCCTAWATCATGCAAGTGTTCCAGCAAATAAAAGAATTTCTGAATTCTATTTTTCCTGAACAGAAATACAGAAAAAAATATCTACCTCTCACAAACCTAATGAATACTCGTTCCAAAATTACTTTTTCAGTACAATTTCTCACATATATTCATCAGATTACAAAGTTAATGTGTTTCAGTGCTTACCCTTCCAGAGCCTAACACAGCCATCATCACCAGAGGAGGCAAGCACTGTGCCTGTAATATTCCAGCTCACTCGCCACACCTGAGAGTTGTGATTATCAAACTGTGCCACAATATGAATTTCAAACTTTGTTAATCCTCCTGATGAAGTCACCTCTTTCCTGTTTAAGAGAAAAGTGAGAGTACACACAACTGCTCAAAGGTCTGGGCTTGAACATGATGTCAGGGAGGACATCTTTCAAGTTCATRTAACAACTGTCACTAGATTACGTATTCAGACAAAATTATAGACATGCTCACACACTCAGTCTTGTCACCTTAAAAATCAGGTTGCCAAAAACAATCCTGCATACAGTAAGTTATTGCTTTCACTTTGCAGAGACTATTCAAACAAGACTGTATAGTATGCATCACATCACACCAAGCTGTCTTCCTCTTAAGCTCACCTTAGAGGTTTTAGTGTGAAAATTCGCACATCTTTGGTTGCTACAGCCAAGATGTGGAAGGATCTTCCCAGATTTGGAGCGAAGGCGATATCATGCACAGGATCCGTGACTGTCATCAGAGCTTCTGCTTTTGCATATTTCCTGTACAGAACAAGAAACTAACGTTTAAGGCCATGAAAATTGCCAGTGATGAAAATTATATAAACCAGATATAGTCGAAATGGAAAAAAGAGTGAAGTACATGATAAGACTTGCAAAAAAAAGTACTTTTTTAACATAAATTTAAGTAATAATTTCGAGCAGATTTCTTCAGAAATTGAATATACAGATACAGTAGCCACTAAGTACAGTATGCTACAGTATGCTAAGTCATACAAAAAAGCAAGAATTGCAGTACAAAGAACATCTTTTGTCTAAGAACATTTTTTGTCTAGTAAATAAAAGGGAAAGGAAATACAAGGATTTCCATTCATATAATTTCCATTCACAAATCTAAAGGGAATTTGCATCTCAGTAACTTACTAAATTTTCCCTGCCTTTAAGCAGACCACTGTCTGCCTCCTCTGCTGTATGATAAACACATATTCCATTTTCTTAGTAAGTTACAGTAACTTTACTGGTAATGCATTGGAAGCATTGCCTGAAGCCAGGCATAAAATCCACAGAACACTTTGGCTCCTTTCCCACATCAATCACTCCCAATCAAACACAATTTCTCTGTTATCATTTAATTGAAAGGGGTGGTGCACAGACTTCCTGGCTTTTTCTGGTCTATGAACTCTTGACTGTACAAATTGAACTTTGACAGAACACTAGTCACTAGTGTCACTACTTTCTGTCACTATAGTTATGCCTTTAAAATCATTGTAAGGTGGCTTTGAACAAAACAGGTCCTGGTGCAACACAATTGAAATTTCATCTGTCAATTCCTTATGCAAAATTAAACATACAATTTAGCAGACACAGAAACAACAACTTTCCTTTTAAAATGCTGGCAACAACACTGGCACTTCTATACTGACATAGAATAAAATTATCAACATAATTTCTGTTAACATCAGTACCATTCTGAGGTCTCCCTCTCTTTTCCCACCCAATGTCTCAGAAACAAAATTAACATATTATTTACTACTYCACTTCACATCTAATGACAGGAATAAAAGGCCATATATTATAAACAACTTTGATCCCACAAATGTTATATACTGTTAGCTAACATACCTGGTGTTTTCATTGTATTCATAAATTTGAACCTTAGCCAGTATATTTGGACTGTTGTCATCACTTCCTACAGCTATCATTGGAGAATGTGCTCGAGAGCTAAAAGGTGAAAACAAATATTGTTATATTTACAAATGATCCCACAGAAAGTACACCAAGCCACRAGACAAATTTCAAACACATTATCTATAAAGAAAACAAAACACCACAAGATAAAAATCACAAAGAAACAGGAGTTAAATGCTATTTACAGTTAACACTATCTTCATTCTGTTGTTTTGAAAGCCATTTGATACATTCAACAAGGTGAAATCATTAGGCAATATTACTTAGCAATTCAAGAGGATGATCTCAGAGAGAAGAATTGGCTTTCTATAAGCATCTGCAGAGTAGTATTTGCCCCAAGTTTCATAGCAGAGTTCTTTGCAGTGCTTTTAATGATGGATTTAGTATTATTTTAGTAAGGTTTTGGAAGACAAATCACCCAAACTAAATGTAGATGAATTCTAGATTTAGAATCAACTTTTATCCTATCCCATGCATTGAAATGAATGCCTGTACTCTGAACCTTCAGCACAGACTAGTGCTAATGAATAGAACAGTAATTGGATTAGCAGGACACAACACTGCATCTACACAGAAAGCTGTTAAGTGCTTCTGGACAAACAGAAATCAAAGCAGTTCAGCCTTCCTGCTACAGTCATAAAGTAAACCCTATCATTTTAATAACATACCTTGAAGGATTCCAAGAAATACAACTGCAGCTGAGCTTACACGAGATTTCATGTTGCAGTGACCACTGACTGAGATTCATCACATCTGGAGCTTCATAAATCCTTACAACTCCATCTGCTGAACAGGTTGCTAACATAAGACCCATGTGCTTGGGAGCAAACTTCACATCTGTAACTGATGTCCTACTGTCTACTAGAGTGGTCCTCTTGACCTGCAGAAATTTCCATCAAAACTTTATTCCCTAAGGAAGGATAATCAACATCTGACACCATTTCATAGGATTGCTTACATCKTCCACCAAAAAGATCCGTCCCCCCAACTTTATATACTGTTTGAAAGATAAGCAAGAACAGCCAGTGTTATTTTGAAGGATCTCTCGTCAAAGAGAAACCCCACAACTTTAACTCTACTGTAGATGGGAATTCATGTCTGCAAGTTGTTTGCCAGGGAACATCTTATTATAAAACATGGAAAATAATGAAAGCAATTGGTCTGAATGTAGCCAGTTTTAGCTGTTTTCCTCAAATGTTTTAAAAATTTGTACTTTATGTTGGAATATGGCCACAAATAGACAAAACATAGTCAAAATCAGGAMCTTTATAGTAACAGAAAAGAAGTCTCACCCAGTGACTCTGGCCTCGGAGTTTATCATTTGACTCTCCCACTATTTCTTCCCATACAGCTGCTGTTCTATCAAATGAGCAGGAAGCCAGGACCTGCCCAAATTCCGGATGGGCCCATGTCACACGCCACACAGATCCACTATGTGTCTGCAAGATAACATCAAAACATTGTGGACAAGCATACTTACTACTGCTTCAGTCCGAGGGACCACGTATTTTCAGCAGGAGGGAATTCTAGGAATTAGTAACACCATTCCTTTGAAACCAACGTTCTTTTATACAAAGTTACAAAGCAGCTGTTGCAGTTCTTTATTGCAAGCAAGACTGCAAAGTTTTGGTGCTACCATTTAGTGTTCAAAAGACAATTGTTACAAGTGTATTTCAAGGCATTATCTATCCTTGTTTAAGTTTAATCAAAGTTTAAGTTCCAAACTTTGATTCTGCCTTGATGCAAAATGTACAGCTTTGTTCTCAGTCAAATTTCAGCCATTACCATGCTCACTTCTACCTCGCCTGTWCTTTCCAAAAGCACTTGCAAAGCATTATTAATCTTCTTTTTAATATGAAGCKCCTCTTTCATACCTAGTCAACATTCCTTTCTTAGAGACGGGGAATTCAAAAGCCTCYCCTGCATTTCCATTTACTGGGATGAATGCATTGTGGTCCTATTAAATACAAGTTTAAGAGCAACTCAGAAGTTGAATGCACTAATTGACCAGCTGAAGCAGAGACTACAGGACACAGTTCTCAGAMAGGTTTTGGAGAACAAAAACCAGAGGCCAGATGTTGTAACATTCAATAGTCAGACATCTTCCTTTTAATTTTTCCCCTTTTATTTTTTTTAAGTCTTACTATATGCAAAAGGGAAATATTCAATTAAAAATGWAGGCATTGTTTTCAACTCCCTAAACACCAGTCACTGCTATGTTTCCTGATACCARAGTCTGCCAACACAACTAAGTACTAACAAGAACAGACTGCATGTTAGCCTCTGCTTTAAGTGAGAGGCACTAGAGATGTTTCACAAAAGCAAGGAAAGAGTATTTTACACAAGGTATATGGAATCTACAGCAAGCCAAAAGCATTTCTACTTTAAAACTCAGCAGAAATGAAGCATGTTTCYTCAAAAATGAAAGAGAAATGATGGTTATGTCTGTGTAATTTTTACAATTACAAACCTTCCAGCTGGCGGTGCAATGCCAATCTCCATTTTCACTTTTGTCCCAGACCTATTGAGAAATCAAAATACAATATACAATCTGTAAATAAAGTGTACTGACTAGCAGTTTAAAGACACAGCCATTCATATATATATAATACATAAACACATATATAATAAAAATAAAAATATACACACACTTCCCTGCACTAAACATTTTCATCAAAAAAACAGTACCTGGTTCAGTACACAACTGCATTTTACTCAGCCTTGAAAATATCCCTACTACAAGTAGGGAGAAAAGGCACCACCTGCAAAATCCACTACAGCATGACTTCCATCTTTTTTTAAACAATAACATACATAGAAGCAAAATTATCACCATTCTCAATACTTCATTCACTCTGTTCCCCAACTACGCTATTCTGTTTAATTCTAGAGCCCTGAGTATCCTCACGTGCTCAGCTCTGGTTGGAAAATCCTAATGCAGCTCCCAGCACTCGTCCCGAAAGCAGAGCAGTACAGCAAAACAGGTGTCAGAGCAGTCAGGGAACAGATCTTGTTTCTCTTTGTAAGATTTCTGCCTTGATTTACAAACACATGCAAGTCACTGAACCTTCTGCTTTCCTGATTTCCCATACATCTTTATATTTATGAACTTCTTCACTGAAAAACTATGTTGAAAGTCACAAATGTAACGAAACGAAAGACATTGCCTGATATCCATTTCCGTTTGTAACTCATTCACTTTAAAAGCTTCACTGAAAGTCACCACACTTCTACCACTCTGGACCTCTAAAACAGCCTGGGTCACGCTGACCCTGTGGTTGGAGGAAAACTTCTAAATAGTCTCATAAAGRATTCAGTTACGACTGGAAAGTAACATTACACTGCTAAAGAATATAGTTTCTGTGTTCAACCTACCTCTTGGCATCTTTCTTAAAAATTGCAAACTGAGTAATCAGTCCAAACCAAAGATCCACATATTTTTGGATTACTTTTTGGAGGACCGTTTTAATGTTGTGGTTGGTTATTTGCTTTGTAGTCTGTGGTCAGGGAGAAAGGGGTGCTCCCTTGTTTTTAAGCCTGGCCTACATAAGACACAGCTTTCTACCAAAAAACTACTTTCTCAACCATTTATCTGGACTTAACAAAAAACATTACTGCTCTCTGCTAATTACATCCCTTAAATCTATCTACGTGACTCCTAACTTTTTGTCCATCTTCTCACKAAGAACAATAAACGGAAAAAGCACTCATTTTTTTCATTTAAGTAAATATAAAGCACTACTTTATTATCTCTAAAGGAACGTTAAAATTAAGCCTTCTACTATTTTACACTTTCCCTAATCTGCCAGGGCACAGACGGAACATTCTAGCTTTTTGGTTATTGGCACTTCAACGGCACCTTCTCCCCATAACAAATATAGACTATTTATACTTTACGAAGTAGTAGTTTCTTTCTTTAATATTCTTTAATAAGTATATATTTTTTCAGCTGAATAAATAATAAAAGCGGCACGRCAGCAGCCACAGCAGTCGGGATAGTTTTAGGGAATGGGTCGAAAGCGGAGCTCCCGTGTTTACACGCGTTCGCTCGCACACAAACACAACGTACATTGTGTCCGAACGCCTCCCGACACCACTCCAGGATCTACCCGCACGTCCCGACACCGCTCCAGGATCTCCCGCGGACCGAGCCCTCGGTTGTGCCCTGGCCCGGCCGGGCCGCGCCCGCAGCGCGATAGGCCGCGCAGGGCCGGTGGCGCGRCACTGCCCCAGCACCAGGCCCGGCGACTCCCCGCTCACCTTGACGCTCTGGTCGCTGGAGCAGGTGGCCATGCGGCGCCCGTGGAAGTCGAAGGACACATCGTGGATGAGGTCGCGGTGATCCGCGGCAATGCTGCGCGCCACAAACATCCCGCCGCGGCCGCCACGCGCGCGCGCCACACGCGGCGGGCCGGGGGCCGGGGGCGGGGCCGCGGTCAGGACTGCTCCGCGCCTGCGCACTGCTGCTCGCCGCCCGGAAACGCGGACACGGCCGGGGCGGGGACGGGACGGGGACGGGGGATGGAGGCGGGAGATGGACCTGCACGTACCGGTACAGGTTTAGGGACATGTAGAGTCATTCCCGAGTCAGTCGCCGGGGTGGGTGCGTCCCTCCGCGGGAAGTTACCGCGCCGCCGCGCCCGACCGCGGCATGTCCCCTCCCGTTGCGACTGGACGAGAGGATATAACCCCAAGCTGCGCCAGGGGAGGTTTAGGTTGGACGTTAGGAGGAATTTCTTCTCGGGAAARGTGATTAGATACTGAAATGGGCTGCCCAGGGGAATGTGAAGTCACCGTCCTTGCAAGTGTTTGAGGAAGGACTGGATGTGGCACTCAGTGCCATGGTCTGGGTGACGTGGTGGTGTTGGGTCACAGGTTGKACTCGATGGTCTCGGAGGTCTTTTCCACTGGTTCTGACTGGTTCTGGGATCCTGTGTGGTTGCCAGCCCAGCCCGGGCCGTGCGGATCGCTCTCTTTACTCTCGGGCTGTGCCCTGGGAGCGAGCCGAAATCGGATCCACAGCGGATCTGAAAAGCTGCGGAGCTCGCTGCGATAATGCAGATCAATAAACAAATACTCAACGCCGCAGTGCGTGATGTACTGCATTTGTTTCGTTAATGATTTACGGTATTAATGAGCGCTGTCAGGTGAGCCCAGTGGTGCGAAAGAATGTGAGACCTGTTGGAAACTCCTATGAGGCRAGGCTGAGAGAGATGGGATTGTTTAGCCCGGAAAAGAGATGGCTTAGGGGTGATCTAATTGTGGCCTTCCAGTACCTGAAGGGAGCTTACAAGAACGATGGAGAGACACTTTCTACAAGAATGTGTAGTGACAGAAGAGGGGGGATGGATTCTAACTGATAATAGGTTTAGATTAGATATTAGGAATAATTTTTTTACTGTGAGGGTGGTCAGGCACTGGAACAGGTTGCCCATGGAAGCTATAAATGCCCCAATACTGGAAGTGTTCAAGACTAGGCTGGATGGGGCTTTGAGCAACCTGGTCTAGGAAAGACATCCCTGTCCATGGCAGGGGGGTTGGAACTAGATGATYTTTAGAGTCCTTTCCAACCCAGGCTATCCAGTGATTCTACATGATACAAGGTGGGTGTTGGATGAGATCCAGACTACGAAGGAGAAGCAGCAGAATAGACCCTGGCATGTGGTAGAAAACATATACGAGTAACTAAGCCCTGGGCAGGAGCTGTAGACCASTAATGACTCGTCTGTAGTCAGAGGGCTGTGCAAAATAAATTAACAACAGCAGCTGGAGACTCTTGAGGACTTAACACTCTCACCCCTGATCTACCAACTTCCAGGGAGCCACTCACTAGAAGAACTTTCTTCCACTTTGTATCCTGCAGCATCAGCTCACAAGCTGGATCATGCAACTCATATTGCCAATATTTTTAAATAACATTAATTAGTTGTATCGCTGAGCACAAGAGGGTACAGCATCTTGTTTTTAAGGAATGTTTCATCTGTARGCTGTGTTATTTACTAACTATTCTGAAGACAGCTACAATAGCTGATAARTATTAACAAAGAGAAAATAATTCATTCAATGTGTTTAAATAGCAATAATGCAGTCAGTAGAACTAAGAAAAAAAGAATAATAAAATTATGAATTATGGTAATAAACAGCAAAAGCAAATAAATTTGTATTTAACTGGTTTATATTTCAGGTCCAAAACAGTACTGAAGTCATCAGAACACTTTACCTATGATCCAGTTTTCCAATATATATTAAGCAAAAAGGAAAAAGAATTAAGTTCCCTGAAATCAGATATATTCAAATTCTCTGGATTCAAGTCAGAGTCAGACCTTCCTAGAAGATTTTTTGTATTTGCATTTTTAACAGAAGATTAGTTTTAACACTTTCAAAAAGACTTTTGCTTCTCAYCACTTCATTTAAAATTTTCATGTTCATGGCAATTAACTTGGTGAACAGAATTTGTTCAGGGATGCCCAAATTCCTCACAGAAGTGTAAAGAATCCGTTACCTGCTTGTGGAATAAAAGCCTGACAGTTTGATGTTTAGTGCATTTATTTYTGCAAAGTGCAGACTACATCCGATAGAGACTGATGGAGGTGCTGTTATCACATGCCAGAGGGATCCCTTCACTCTTTCTGCAAAATCTGCATTCATAACATGCAAGTGTTTAGCCCCCTAATGCATGTGTTTCATTGGCAGGCCTTATATTAAGAGTAGATATGGTGGTACCAAAATGTTATAAGGAATTACAATAGATAAATAAAAATAGATTAAGATAAATTACAACAAACTTGGACTTGCAGGGACACCGTGGCTTTAAAATGCTATAATTCAATTATTTTAGTGATACTGGGTAAGGAAAATTTAACATGTTGAAAAATATTTTTTGCCCAAGTACAGCAAATAAGATAAAAAATGTTTTCAATTAGAGAGGATGGAAAATGTGGAAGAATTTAGAAGAAAAATCACCAGCTGGTTTTACATTCTTGTCCAAGTTGGCCATTGATAGTTTTAAAATTATAATTTTTTAAATGCAACAGAGCTAAATCTTAATGGAGAGCAACAGCTGGAGCCAAAAAGAGGACGTCGCAAGTTGTCAAGATAATTTGGATATCTAAGCTTTACCCATTTATATGAGTGGAGAAATTAAGTTGGCATTTGTAAATAATAGAAAATTTGCAACACATTTTTAAAAATGAGGAGATAATAAAAGGAAGAGGTTAACATTTTCTTATTTCCAAAGATGAACTTGTATTGCACAATTCTTCTCCTAGAGGGAACCTCACTGTGGGCTGTAGGACTACAATACAAGTGCCCTTCTTTTCCCCCTGCAATCACATGCAATCATTTTGGAAGTTGGAATTTCGGGATTTACTAAATAATAGCTAAAATTTCAGTATTACAGTAGAAGAAGTAAGCAAATGTGATTGTTCATGACTGTTCCAGTGCTGTAAATTAGAGAGGTAGTAAGTTTTGCATGCTATTCTCATATGTAAGAAAAACAAACAAACAAACAAAAGGAAAAAAACTCTAAGGAATAACAGTAATGCATATATTTAGATTACTAAGAAGGAAGTTGKTTTTTTTAAAAATCATTCAGCATAATTAGAGACATGTGTACTTTGAAACTTGTTATTGCTTCATTCAAACAGCTGGAGAGACAGTGCCTAATCAAAACATTAAGTAAAAACATTAACTTCTAAGTTCTTTAGTTTGTGGCAGTGCATCTGAATGGTTGATTTTTTAAGCTATTCTGGGGAAATGCCTTTTACTGTAAACCACTGACTATGTTTATAAAAAATTGCTCTTTTTTTTCCAAACAATTGTTTCCAGTCAGTGATTCAGCTGTCAAAACCCAATTCTTTATTATTGTAATGATTTTTTTGAGACTTGGGTCTGTTACAACTACTGAATAAATATTTTTCACCTGCTAAATTTAGTTTATTTTGTCAGCCAGTAATATCAGTATAGCTGAAGCAGGGCAAAGCTGTCAGATTCACAAATAATTGGCATCAATCAGTTTCATTTGAACAATGTATAAATATGCAAATGTATCACAARTGTGCATTTTTGTTTGACCTAAAATGTCTGTTTTTTCCACTAAGACACAAAAATTGTACACTTCAAGATTAGACTTTATTTCTAACATTTTCATTTGGTGAGTAAGAAAAAAACCGCCAAACAGCTACATTTTTTTTTAATATATATGTACACATACACAATTATTTGTCCATTTTTAAATGGACAACACAGCCAACCTCTGACCTCATTCTGTRGATTCAAAGCAGGTTAAGTCAGTTTGATTTATTTAGAGACTGAGTCCAAAATCTTATTTATCTTTATTAAAATCTTATTTTAAAAAGCCAGGAAACGTGTGGGTGATTGCCCTCCCAGAATCTTAGTTAACTGTTGTGTCTCATAGCTAACTGTTCAATCAGTACCCACGAATGAGATAAATACATTTACCTCATGTAGATATTTGTATCAGGTGTTTTTTGTTAGAAAGACTGACACAGAATGAAGGTTCAATAGGGGAAACACTTTATAGTGAAACATCAGAATTAGCAAGTGTTTGAAAGGACAAGATACAGCCTTTCTAAAGGCAAGCAGTCATTAAATGAACAGCCAATTAGGATGGAAGGCATCCAGTCTAATGAAGAGGCAGTCAYATTTTCTGGGAAATTAAGCACCACTTGTTTAAATTCTTTTAAATGGCCAGAGTATCTCTTGCATTAAAAGTGAGACAAAATTTGTTGAATAAGATCAAATCTCTGTGGACCTCTTCAGGAAGATTTCAAATCTTAAAAAAAAATTACCAAAAAATTGGCTATAAAAGCTAACATGCTACATCAAAAGAGGGATTTTCCAGTGATGTAACATGAACACAAGRTATCTAAGACCACAGAAGTCTTGACATCTGGGGTAGTGTGGTAAATCAGATGAAAATAATATGAATAGTATGTAAGCGCTTTCCTTTTGCTTCCCCACCTAAGTCTAATATAAACCATTGTTACGAATAAATACTTCAATCTCTTTTTATCTAAATCTAGGTGAAATTAATAACAAATTCAAGACTACTGCCTCGTGAAACATTCCCCTTTGAATGGTGTAACAAATCCAAAAAGCAAGACACTGAGTGCTGAAAGGTGCCACAGCTCCCTGCTGCATTTCCCGAGTCTCCAGAGAGTAGCAAAGTCAGTGCACAACAATCCATGCAGCCCAGCAGTGGCTGGCAGCCACCATGGCCACGGTCAGGGGGCACAAGCATCTGCTGCTGATGGTAACCAGCACATGCTGTGCCACGTAGCAAGATAACGGGAAGCATGCTGGAACTCATGGAAACCACAGGAAGTTTGCAGTTTCCAGTTAACCGAGCTGTGAATTAGGATTCAACAACTTGCTAACCTTGGAGACTTCCTCTCACAGCCAAATAGTAAGCGAAAACGTTCCATTTGTGGTGTGCATGAGGTAAAAAAAAGTTATATTTTAACATTAGTAGTTGCATAATCATGTGCAGAGGAAGAACTATGACAATCCTGATACATATTTTTTAACATTTTGATTCAGTATTATGTCTTGATTGAATGAAATTGAACCACAGCATTGGAAAAGAAGTAAAAGCATCTATAATAAGGTTAGTTTTTCACTTTTGACACAGTAGGCCAATTTTGTTCTCAAATTGACTGTATAAAACCAGGTAACTTGATTTATTTCTKCTGGTAGTCCAGTGTAAGTGTATTAGCATTGGCAGAAATATTCTCATTGAAAATGACTGTAACTGGCATTGCTTTGAAATGAAAGAAAATATGRTTAGTACTTTCCTATTCTCCCTTTTGACTACCTTCTTCAGGTAAGAGACGATTTTGTCTCTAGAGGAAGTTTTATAAAATGCAAAAGCCYATTAAAAAGAAAGTAAATAATGAACTGTACTCATAAAAATGTTTGTACTGGCATGGGATAGAGGGGGAGGAAGCCTGATTAAAATGGCTACCACTGTCACACGCTTCAGTCATGTCTGCACTAGAGGCTGGTCTGTTACAGACGGTCATGGATTATCATGCCACCAGCAAACAGCTCACAGCAGAGTTAAAGGTACTATACCTGACAGCTTTTTAAAAATATTATTGTTGGCAAGGAATACCTACCTGACCCTGTGAAATCCAGACAATTTTCTGTACCATGTTTTCSTTAACTTAAAAACTGTATTCACAACAATGCATAATATTTCACAGGGAGTAAAATTGTATCTGTTGTTTTGAGATTCCTGGATTAAAGCACCACAGAAATATGAAGTGGTATTATTGAGCAATWAGATTCAGGGGGAAAAAATTCTGGTAAACCCAGTCATTTAGGARGTTGCTTAGCTTTGAGAATTTGAGGCTTAAAACTGGTAAGGAGTTAGAAAAAGTTAACAAGTGGTCTTGTATGTGTAACATACAGTGTCACACCAACTGGAAATATAAGGTGGATGTTTCAGAGGGAAGAATGCATAATCATGGCAATGTGTGAAAGATGTGGGATGAATTCCTGTTCAGGAGAAAGAATASCAGCAATTACTGTTATGAAGAGTAAGACAAATTAAGGGGATCATTCACCAGGCATGACTGGCAGATAATWGCAAAATTGTATTTTATGGGCAAAAAATGAGGGTAAAGTCTCCAAGCCTTTATGTGAGCAACCTGAGAGTAAAACAGATGCTTAAAGAAAGCATAACAGTGAACCTTTATGTGTSACCCTGCTTTGTTGCTGCTGCAATCAAAGTTCCACTTACAACCTGTTATTATTTATTTTGCTAGACTCTATAGAATATCCCAAACTGGACTTAAAACTTACTGTTTAATCTTAAAAAAGGGACTGTTACAAAGATGCAAGATAAAAAGATAAGCTCCAACTCCGCAAAATTATGTTTTACACATAATGTAAAAAAAGAGTACAAGAAGACAAAGTAGGCAAAATAATAATTATTAGAAATGACAGTTGAACAAATCAGTTACCCAGTCATGATCAAGTATAGCTGTGGCAGCACATAAAAAATGAGTTAAGGAGAAACAGAAGTGATATTATATATAAGTAAGTGGCTTAGGGATGGGAAACTGTTGTGAGTCATATGAACGTGTAAAGAAATGTAAGGGAAAATTGGAATGACAGGTTGACAAGCAACATAACTGACATGAAGGGAATACTGATGGCTTCACAACAGATGAATATGAAGGTTGATCTCAGATGGTATAATTGCATCAGAGCTATCTTTAAACTAGTGATCTTAAGCTGGGAAATGGAAATAGCTTGTAGGAGAAAAAGTAGAAAATAGATGGCCCTGAGAGTTTTCACAGTAAGAACAGACAGAAAAGTCTAAACTTAGGAGTGGCGGCTTTCCTCCATCTGTTTTGGAGTGTGGAAAGAAACATCAGAAGTAGATGACAGCATATAAATGCTGACAAGATTAACATTTAAATCATTTTTGCAGACTACAATTATGATTGAATATTAAATTCATTGTTATAGCTGTTACTTAYAGAATGGTTGTGCATGCTTGGTTATAAGCTAAGGAAGCCTTTAATGCCTTTACTGGTGGGTGGTAACACGAACCTTTCACTATCCTATAAAAAGATTTCACAGCACCACCAGTTGCCACTGTAGTATTTGGTCATTTGGACACTGGAGTCAGGCAGGTTTGGTGAAATCTGTTAGAAGAAGGACTTCTGSCCTCTAGATTCCATAGACTTTCAGTGACCTCACAGCTGAACTAACTCCCWTTTCCTTCAGCAGTTTGCTCATGAAGGGGGAGAGCAGTTGTGAGGAAAGCAGCATGTCCTGCAGCCTTTCCTCTTCAGCCTCTCCCCCACGGATGGAGCTGCAGGATGGCAGTCCTGCTGCTCTGTGGGGACAGAGCAGAGGCACAGCCGTGGTGGGCCAGGGAAAGCAGGGCMGGGCCATGGCACACACAGCTTGATGCCGGATACACATCATGATGCCATCCATTCTGAATGTCACTTAATTTCATTTACCACGGGTATATCTTTAGATTATTTTTCCTTTATTTGAAGTTTTTCTTTCTCATGTATTTGAAGAGAGCATACAACTTGAGGTGATCTGCTATATAGATTGGAAAATTTCAAGTGGTTTTGTTTGTTTCTGGAACTGACTCGAGGTTTCTTCATGTACAGGAAAATTTGAATTTTGCAGCAGTACTAGAATCTGTGTACAAAAGAACATGGAGATTGTAGAAGGTGGGTGTGCATGAAGGAGARTGTGGAGGAAAGAGGAGAGGGAGGTGCAGGCAGATCCATTGTCAAGACCACTCAGTGCAGTCTGGGATGACYTGGAGCAGAATTAAGACGCCTACTTCATCCGTCACTGGATCCCAGCCCTCCAGTCTCTAGTTTCAGGAGATTGTTCCTCTCCTTGCCCACACTCCTTACCCCTCAAGCAGCAAACATCTCATCATTTACACCTCCTCCACTGCTGCCCAGGCTCAGCTGCTCTGGCAAAGGAAGGGACAGAAATAGGACTGAGGCAGAACTTCATGTTTGCTACTGTTGCTGATGCATACACGGTCTTAGTGTATAAAGCATACACATATGCAGTGTAATACATACATCCTTACAGTATAAAAGTATAAATTAGGCTGAGAGAGTTTGCTCTCAGACGGCAGAGATCACATGATTTGAACAGCTCAAATGCATRGTGTTCGTATCCACAGGAGAAAGACCTTGGCAGAGGAAAGAGCAGAACTCAGCTGCTCTTTATTGGGCCCATTGTGCCACCCTGAACATCTGTATCCATAGGCAATCTGTCTACATTGCCTACACCTGCAGCTGGCCCTGCTGTTGTCTGTTCAAATGAAATAAAAACTCTAAACTTAAAATGCAAACYGCGGCATAGCCTATCAGTAGAAATAAATGTCTTAAGATTTCTTTTTTTCATTTGGAAAGCGGGGAATAATTATTTATATTAGGGCATAATATCAAATATTTGTCTGATACAAATCTGAACTTACAGTGCAGCAGGGCTGGTACAAGACAGTTTGAAGGATGACAACACGGTGAAGTATTTACCATGGAACTAACTTGCTTATTACTCATGATCAATACTTTTGTTGTCTGTAAGTGTAACAAACATGCTTCATTAAARTGCTATTAAGCTATAACAGGCTAAAGAGCTTTTGAAATTAGTGTTTTAGGAAAACCACATATTCCCCATACACAACAGGGTTACCCATTCTAAAAAGTTGACTTAAGCAGCTGTACAGGGACATTAATATGTCTTTGCACCTACAAGCACAGCATACAAACTCAGGGACCATCCCAAAACCAGACTTATACTTCAGTCTTCCAGAAAATAATAATCCTTGGAGCCATTTTCATGTGTCTAAAAGTAGCTGCATAAAGAATAAGGACTTATTATGTGCTTTGGGGCTAACAGGAACCTCAGCTAGGGCAAGTGCTGTACTTACAGGCAGCTTCAGACTTCAAGGAATATTTCTAAAAGGGCATAGCCAACATTTTCAGACTGTTAAATGACACTTCAATATCTTCTTATGGAGAATAGACCCTGTCCCTATATCTCAGATTTCAAATTAAATTTCCACAAGGTGTATGGGGAGACTATATTATAGATTTGGARTCACCTATTAAAGGATGTCATATGCTATAAATAGCTTATACATAATCATTGTGAGGTATAACAAGATGGAGTAAATTTAASTAAGGAACAGTCTGGGCATATAGTTCAGATAATATAAATCAGCAAATTTAAAAGGGCAGTGCCAGAGTAATTTTCTACTGCGACCACCATTAGAAGCTAAACACATCAGTCTAGGAAGGTTTCAGACTCGAGCAGAGAGAACACCAAAAGGCTCCCTAGAGATCTGCTAAGCATTCCTCCTCCCTCCGACATTTCTAAAAGGAAATGTGATGAATTTATTCTGACAACAATAATTGTTCTTTGTTTCCAAAGCATTTGAAACATCTGGATTAAGAACATGTAATGAAATCCCAGACAAGATTCCAGGGGAAGCATGCTTGAATTTCTGGAAAACACATGACTACAAAAGCTAATTTCCCATTCACTGGAAATTATGAAAATATTTTGTTGTGTTCACTTAAGGCTTCTCCTCTGCCAGTGAAATTCTCRCTAACAAAAATGCTGCCTTACCGTCAGATGTGAGGGAGCACTCCCTTCAAAGAGAAAATGTACTGTGACTTCATACTATTCACCAGCCACTTTATTCATCTTATGTCTCARCTCTGCAATGCTTTTAGATCAGAATCATAACAAGGAGAAATTTCCAACAGGAACTGCTATTAGGACAGATTACTCAAGGGAAACATTGGATGAGGCAAAGAATTTRCATAATTTTAAATTGTTATTGTGTAAACTGTATAGTCATAGTTTATGTGAAAATATTTTCAATTTAATTATTTCTAAATGTTAAAATATTAGAGTTGCAAGTGAAGAATCAGGTCTGCATGTTRTTAAGTCTCTTTTCTACAACTTTTCCAAATTAGCATGGTTAGTTGGCCTTACAGAAATGAGATGTTTGTGTTGTGACTGATACTTAAACTGAAAACTCAAGGCACATTCCAAAGCAAACACAGCCCGAACATGAGAGAGAATCCACCATACCAGCACACTGAAAAGAACACTTGAGTATTTTAAGACATGTTCACATCGTGCCTTAGGATTAAYGGCACTTTGAACATTCCCACGCAGCTTTATTGTGGAGGCTTATTAGCAGCTGCTGTGCAGGGATGCTCCTTTCAACAAAGGTCAGGTAAGTGTCACTAATAGCCAGCAATGGCTTTCTGCCCAAGGTAACCCATTGTTATGTTGTGGAGGAAACAATGTATGCCTAAAAGACATAATTTCTACCCACGCAGCTTATTCAACATTTCCCCAACCATTATGCTTTTRAACAAGCTGAAATACAATTATTTCAGATGTGTGTATATTTGGTGAGTGGCTTAGTACCATCCCTATGTGCTGAGTGTCTCTTTTGAGCCCCTGCCCTTGAGATATCTGAAATACAAAGAAAATATGCAGTACACTGAAGTGCTCTGTGGGAGGACAGCAGAAGCAGATGATATTTATATACACAAGTACCATGCAAAAAGTATAAGCACACAAATGGAACACTGAATAGTGCACAGAGACTAATTAACCACCATCTGCTGACTTGCACAGATTAGTGAAAGCAAAAATGTTATTTCCATTTTTCCCCCAAAAARGCTATATTCTGAWATTGAAAGAGGTAAGTTTCCAAGAGTTAATAATGCAGTTATCTGCATGATCATTAAAAGTATCTCCCTTACTTTCTACAGAAATATTTTTAAATTATCAGAAAAATAATTCAGCACTTGGTAATTCTAGCTAATTTAATTTCTATCACATTGTTTAGAATGGTAGATTTAAAGGTTTACCTCTCTGAAATTCCCATTAGAAAAACCATTGTATAAAATATTGTGCATATAAGTTTCCAGTTAGAGTAACCAGAGGATGGTAACTTGCAGCATAGATTTAATTAATCTGATTAATTATCAAACCTGTYAATGAGTCACTCCTCTGTGTGAAAAAAACACCCCCCAACTACTTCCTCTCTCAGAAAAGTGAGAGAGGAAAGAAAGAGAACAGAAAGTTTTAATGCCACCCTGGAAGGCATATATTTTTATGTTTTAGAATCATAATCCTTGCATTATGCATTGGAACCTCATATCCAAATATATTCAGGATTTATTCCACTTGCTGTGACAGAGGTGTGTAAAATCTATAGTTATGCTGCACACTGTCGATGCCCATCTGACAGAAGAATTAGCTGTAATGACTGATGCAGTTACCTTCTTCAGTTGTCTGCCTCATCCTGCTTTCCAAGGTTGCTGATACTCTGGAAATTAGGTGAGAGTTCTCCTTACCACTTTTTAAGGGACAAAGAAATACTGCCATCACAGGATTTGTGATGTTCCCCAGAGAAAACTCTAAGACATGCAGAGTGCACGTGGCAGAGTTTCACAAATAAAACATCCCATTTCTCATTCACCACTGCTGCTGGCATATATTCCTCGTATGGGATTTACCAGCCAAAGTATATTCTGAATCTAGAAATTAGATTGTGCATTTATAACTTCTAGTAACAGTATGTATGAGGTATTACCAATATGTTGAGAAACAATTAAGAATCTGGACCATTTTGATTACAATATAAATGTTAATGTAACAACTTCTTAGGGAGCAGGTACRGGCTTCTGGCAGTTGTATCTCCTAATCCCCTCCTTACACTATCACTTTCAGGAATTAACTCACCAGATTCAATTAAATGTTCTTTCTTAATCRGGAAAAACAAGGGGCAAAACAAACRTGATCTTTCTTGAGCATGAAACAAAAACAAAACCCAAACACCTTTGCTTTTGCTCTGCACCTTACCTTTCTTACTCAGTGCTTAAAAGGGGGCTGTTACRAAGAAAACAGCCATCTTGGGCAATGAAAATTAATTTCAGGTGAATAGAGCTTCCAAAATGGGTGTGAGAGAATGGAAACTGAAAGCCCACTGAGATGCTGAAGTGAGACCCTGTAGGACATTTCTTGAAAATACAACCCTAATAACATAATTTGTTTCTTTATCTCTTTGTAACATTGTTCCATTACTGCAAATCTGTGTTAGAAAGTCAGTCACTAAAGAACCTGCAGGGATCTGCTTGAGGAATGGTGCCATAAAGCTTTTAAAACGAAAACTGTCTTTTAGTGATGTCTCTTTGCACACAATAGGAAAGTAGGAGAAAAACAAGAAAAAAAAAAAGTATAAAATTCAAAAGATCCAGAGAGTTTCATACACCCRTTTTCATACTGGACATGCTGTGCACAAGGGCACTTTTCTCCCAGGGCTGYTAATTCCAGTAAGTGGTCGTGTCATGACTTGAACTGCTGGAACTGTTCCACTGGCTAAAATAAGATGTTAAAGACCTTGACAACATTCCAATTGAAAAACGTGTGTTATGGAGCCTTCTTTCAGTACATTAAATTCAGTTTTTCTTTTCTATGAGAAAACAAATTGGCTTAGCAGTTACAATCCATTTGTATGCCACAAGGGTATGAATTAGAGGTTTGAAATGTCTGGASTAAAGGAAACATAGCATACATTCAAAATCTCTATTATACTTGTTATGCAAAACAGATTTTTAAGAATTCTTACTTTAGTAGATTAGTTTCAAAGACATTTCTATAAGAAACATTACCAAATTAAAAAGGGAGAGATAAATTTTATGTGCACCACTACTCTGTTTTTGTTAGGAAATCATTCTGCCTGAAAAATTAATGATTTCTTCATGGCTCTTTGCCACCTACAGGCAAACTCTATTTTCCTCCTTGCTTTTTGATGTACTTTGAAGACAAAAAGAGAGAGATGCATTGATTATCACAGCCCTGCCTTGCCAAGTAAGTGCAGCAATGCAAATGGTGATCTAGTGTTCYATGGCCCTTACAAGGTCCAGTGCCTTTCCACAGTGACACAAATGTGAGCACCTTGTTCTATATAACATACTGAAGGACATCTCAGCAGGCACAATGAGCCGCACATTCATGGAACTCTGCCATCAAAACAGTGACTCAGAGAATGTGGCTCCTACAGGGCTGCTCATTATCTCAACAGGACAAGCTTCTCCGGGAAATTGTATGAAATTYGATATATTAATGTCAACTTAAAAACAGGCAAAGATATCACAAATCTTGCACAGACCCACCTCTGCTATCACTGGAAAGACACAAGTAATTATTGTAATATATGTTGAAGGCTCACCACCATRTGGTAAATTTAAGTATCTATGAAGCTGGTAACAATGAGATTTTTTTAATCAGTATTACAGAGAGTAGTACAAGAAAATCCTTTCCTGTTATTGGCACTTCAGGCTGTCTTATGCAGAAGCATGAACTACAAACATGGATTACAATCTGAAGACTTTTATTTTGAACTATTGGGGCCAAAACAAAAAAGGCAGAAACAATTTGGAGATTGTTACACCCATGAAAATAGTCRTAATTCCTTTGTTCAGATGCTGGGAAACCCAAAGAAAGACTGGAATATAAAACTGATAATACAAATTTATAATAGAAACATTTACTGTTACTCCTCAGGAGAAAGTCTTCTTTCACTAAAACAGTATTTTCTTCCCAGAACTTCTCCTAGCAAATAACAGTGGTCTCATGCATCACAGTCTTCCCAGCTGTAATTCAGAGAATGCCCTTAATTTTGTAATTTGGAGATAAGCTGGAATATAGATGAAGATGCATAAAATCAATCATGGTTTCCATGGTAAACCACCAAAACACAGAATCTATGCTACACATGAGCTACAAGATCRTGATACTATGGTTTCAAAATTGTAAGACAACTTGAATGAAAGACTCACTGGCCAGCATGAAGGTGTTTCCAGAAATGCTTCTTAACCATTATGCCATTTTGTAAAGTAATGCTTGGAAATAATAACAGTGAGATTGTAAACAGTCTAAGCATGGAACAGCTCTCCCCARTCTGTAAGGCAATTTTGAGGTCTAATAACCCCATGATATTCAACAAATTTTCAATGTGAAAACTATGTGTCAGCTAMAGACAGTTCAATAGATCCCATTTCTAGTAAAAAATGACCTTTTAACCAGGCCCATAGAATGACACCAAGCCACTCTGGACACTCATTGAATTGAGATTCTCACTTGCAAACGATGATTTCAATAAATGTCACTCTAGCTAGGGATGAAAAGGAAAGAGGGACAGAAGGTCAAGTAACATACACAAACCATCCACAGCAAGCAAGATCCTCTCTACAAACAAGAAAAAGAATAACTTGGAGTCATCTTTTTCTGGGTAACTGACTCTTTTCTTCTTCCCGTAGGCATACCCAGCACCCCCTGCATTGACTCATAGACATTAGGCTTTGTGGCTGACTGCACATCCCAGCTTAGGTTGCTGGAAGGGCTGTTTCACAAAGCCACAGCAGAGGCTAAGGTTTTTCTATCCCTCAGACATCCTGGCCAGCTGCCTTTTCTGCCAGCTTATGTGTCCATTCACTTGTGACTGCACTTCTGCCCATTACACTTTTCATACTTCACAATTATTTCAGTTTCACCATGGGAGTCCTGTGCCATGCAGACTGGTACAAATCTCTACACTATGAAACAGACTTCCTTAATAGTCCTTAATATTTCCTTTCTTCCTTGGTCAAGAATTTCTTCTTCACAGAACTCCAGACAACACTTTGGGCAATTGTAGAGTTTGGGCACAGTTGTGTTGTACTTCTCTTCCATAATCCCATCACCTTTACTGCAGAGCCAGTTTTTATCAGGCATTGGACACTAGGACCCTGCTGTTGTGGATCTCTGACTGATGTGAAAGACTTTCTTAGCTGAAAGAAAATCTGTTTGAGCCCATTATACTTCTGTTCTTGTTGCTGCTCCAAGGATTTGAATTTTGCTACATACATTTTAAAGGGCTTGCTATGGAGTTTTGGATATTTTTTTTTCTTTTTTCCTCTTGTTGTATATCAGGCTACAATTTTGGGCTGGGGAAGGAAAGCAATAYAGTTGAGAAAAGGTGTTTGCACTGACACCCACTTTCAGTAATGGAAATTTTAACGTTCATTTGAATGAGGAATACAGCTTCCAAAATCTGAAATACAAAGACTACATTGCAAATGCACACAATAAATTAAAACTCATTTYTTATCCTAACCACTGGACCTTTTCATTCAGCTTTTCCTACTCCCTACCAGATGCCAGAAGAGTGATCAGCCCTTCTGGGTTTCAAGTCCTATCCAGTTCATCAGGGAAGGATGGATCCTCYTTTCCTTTAGGCCTTAGGCTGTAAGACTTCAATCAGGAATTATATATTCTCCTTTCACATTGTGGCAAGCTTAAGCACATTACAGCTCTCTTCCTTAACAGCTAAAATTGATGTGGAGTGTATTTGTGAATAAAACCACCTCAGGGAAGAATTTGTTCTTCATCTACCAATATCTAAAATGGTTCTCAGAAAAGCAGCACCAGATAATTTCCAATAAATGGTGCTTAAGYAGTTCCAGTGAATGACCCAGAAAAGTTCACATGAAGGAACAAACATTTAGTCAGTTCCAGACTGGTACTAGAATAACTGTTCAGCCAAGGTCACTGGACAAAAAACATTTAAAATTAACTTGATTGGTCTTCATGGGCATCAAAATGAATTGTGAAATCAGAACTGCTATGGATACCAACTACCTTGGGGTGTCTGTTTTGTCAGCACAGCAAGGGGCTTCTCAAATTATCAGAGATTTTAACATGAAAACATTGCTTGTTTGTGTTTATACTARGATAGAAAACATTAACAATATACTAGACTTTCCATCAACTATGTTATCCTGCTTTGCATACATCTCATGCAGTCTGAAGGGCTTAAGAGTTTATGTAGTAGTTCATCTGGGTTTGGCTGCATAGCTAATACAGAATGGRAGTATACTATTGGCAACAGAATAAAGATTTCTAATGAGTACTGGTTTATGTTGTATAAGCAGTCTCCTTCACAGACCATTAGAAATGAAGTCTTGGGCCTATCCCGGGCTCAGAATCTAAAAACCAGAGAACTGGTGCTACATTTTCAGCATATTTTCTGTTAAAAAAAACACCAAACAAAAACAACAACATAAAAAAAACCCACAAAAAAACCCCAAAAACTGGACAATGGAAATTTCTTTAGAAATTCCTGGTTTACAAGCTTTTGCTTTTCTAAGCCAGCTCTAAATCACAATTAACAAATACTTTTAGCTTTCCACGAGATGTCTCTGGGCACTGATTTGTGTTAGAGATTCTAAACGTAGGTGCTACCATGAAACTCCCTTTCTTAACATAATTACATTGCTGTCTCAGGAGGAACTACATCCCCAGATATCACAAGCAGTGAAAAGCACAAGCTTCTCATGTCATACATGCTATAAATACTGATCAGTCACCAAGCTCATATACAAAGAAAAGCCTACCAAAAACTAAAATCAGTGCGGAAGGTGTCTATTTTAATTACTTTATTAAAATTTGTTATTTGGCAGACARTTTCTATGTATCTGTCTACTTTCTTACACCCAGTTCGTGCAAGTTAAGTTTTCTGAAGTAAAGAACAATTTTATTAATTGAAACGTGAATTAAAATAAATCTATTTAAAATGAAAATCAGTCATTACCTTGAGGATGGGCATTTGGATCCTTCTCTGTACTYCTAAATCACAAACATAAGTCAAAAATGTTGTTTCAGTTGTTTTGTAACTAATCACACAGAGAACACTGACTAACTAGAGAGCACCTGCAGARCTACAGACATGAACTGTGCCTCAGTCTTGCAGGCAGAAAAATCCAAGAAACCCATTCCCTATATTGATTTCAAAGCTTGAACCCATAATTAAAGGAAATCTTGTGCAAYGTTTCATTGAGTTAGTTGGAAAAACTTGTTATGAATTTACAGATTCACACTGTCCCACCAGCTGTGCTTCAGAGGCAYCATGCAGTCCCATGGTGCCCATGACGCCAACTTTTCTTCTGGGACTTGAGGGAGCACATGAGCCTGGGGACCTGGAGCACTGTATGACAGAAAGGAAGTGCAACAGCATTCARTGATAAATAGCTGGAYGTCAAAAYCAAAYGTCTGTTTCAAAAACAYTAGTTGTTGTTGTTGCGCTTAAACRTCAGSTGAGACCCATGGGCRGCAGGGGACTGCACACGGGTGACAGCATGTGGGGAACCACAGTGATGGCACAGGCACACTCAGAATTGTGCAGTTGGTTATCACGGGCGATGTAGATCAGAGAATCGCATGATCTGGAAGGGGATCTTAAAGATCCTCTAGTTRGAATCCCTCTGCATTGGGCAGGGACAYCTTCCACTAGATTAGSCTAATCAAAGCTCCATCCAACCTGGCTTTGAGCACTTCCAGKGATGGGKCATCCACAGCTTGTSTGGGCAACCTGTCCCAGTGTCTCACTACCCTCACAGCAAAGAACTTCCTACTAATACCTAATCTAAACYTATTCTCTTTCAGTTTGAGGCCATTYATCCTTGTGCTATCACTACATGCCCTAGTGAAAAATGTCATTCCATCTTTCTTGTGGGYTTCCTTCAGATATGGGAAAGCCACAATTAAGTCACCTCTGAGCCTTCTGTTTTTCTCCTAGCCTTTCCTTGTAAGAGAGGTCCTGCATCCATCTGATCAACTTGGTGGYCTCCTCTGGGCTTGGTCCAACAGGTCAATGTCCTTCCCATGCGAGGGATACCAGAGCTGGATGCAGCACTGCAAGTGGRGGTCTCACAAGAGCAGAGTAGAGGGATGGAATGGAGGGATGTGATTGCYTTCTGGGCTGCAAGCACACACCRCYGGCTCATGTCCAGCCTGTCATCCCCAGCACCTCCAGGGCTGTTCCCCGCCTGTTCATCCCCCAGACTGTATTGAAACTGGGGTTTGACCTGACCACTGGGTCTTGTTAAAACTCATGGAGTTCCCATGGGCCCACTTCTTGAGCTTGTCCGGGTCCATGCCATCCCTCTGGATGGTACTGTGTCCTTCAGCTGCGTCGGTCACACCACAGTCGACACTCTCAGCCCCTGCCCATGTGTACGTGTCTGGTGCCCAGCGCAATGAGGGGGCCGGCGGTGCCAGAGCAGGGAAGCCGAGGAGAGCGGCTGGGGCGCAGTGCAGGGCGGAGGCCCCTCGGGCGTGAGAGAAAAAAGATACAAACGTTTCTAGTGAAACCTGACAGTCCGCAAGGGGCCGTGCTGAGGGTGGGGGAGAGCCTGCGGCAGGGAAAGGGTGTGCCAGGAGTTAAGGTTCGGTACAGGAACCCGCGGAAGAGGAGGYGGCGGCGGGCCCGAGGGCAGGACTGTCACCGCGGTGCGGGGGGGCACTGTAACCTCTCACAAAATGGGGATGATTGGAAAGGATCATCTGATCCAGCCTCCCYGCTCAAGCAGGRTCACCYTAGAACACGTTGCAYRGAATTGCGTCCAGTTCTTGAGTATCTCCMSTGAGGAAAACTCCRCAACCTCTCTGGGAAATCTGTTCCAGTGTGAGGGCACCCGCACAATAAAGTTCTTCCTCATATTCAAATGGAGCTTCCTGTGCATCAGTTTCTGCCCGTGGGCTCTTGTCCTAGTGCTCGGTACCACCGAGAAGAGCCTGCATACATCCCCTTGGCACCCTCCCTTCAGACGCTAACACACACTGATGGTRCACAGTCCCCCTTTGTGGCACTAAGTCACACACTGTCAAGGCGCCAGGCGTTACCCGGTGGCCTGTGCTGAACCACGAGGCGTCGCCCGCTTGCCCGGGRGCCACAGGCGCTGCTCCCCAGCAGCCCGCGCAGCGCAGCGCTCGCTGACCGCGCCCGGCCCTTGGCTTTGCCGGGCATCTGCCGATCCGCCCCCTAAGGGACTCTGTCCCAGTGAGGCAATCGCTATGGGACACGGCGCTTCTGCTTTCGGGAGGGCGAGGCYCGCCGTGATTTTTTGACCGACACGTCTGTGTCTCCGCACTTCTGCTTTTCGGAGCCAGCGRCTGCCGGCGGGGCACAGCGTGGGGGGCGCGACACTGAGCCGAGCTGGGAGTTCGCTGGTGGCTGGAAGAGCTCATGCACCCTCCTGGAAGCGGTCATGCACCCTCCGGGGGCTGTGTCCTTTCAGTGACATCGGGAC
Organism: Malurus melanocephalus; assembly: GCF_030028575.1. NCBI lineage: Eukaryota > Metazoa > Chordata > Aves > Passeriformes > Maluridae > Malurus > Malurus melanocephalus. The sequence goes on along the minus strand of NW_026623331.1, from coordinate 1,899,172 downwards.
AGCTATGGAGCCCTACAGGCGGGGGGAAGAGTGGCTGGAAAGCGGCCCAGTGGAAAAAGACCACTGGTCAACAGCAGCTGAACACGAGCAAGCAGTGTATGCAGGTRGCCAAGAAGGCCAATGACATCCTAGCTTGTATCAGCAATAGTGTGGCCAGCAGGACTAGGGCAGTTATTTTCTCCCTGAACACACTTAGATGAGGCTGCACCTCAATGATGGTCAGTTCTGGGCCTCTCAGTTTAGAAGGACATTGAGGTGCTGGAGTGTGTCCAGAGAAAGGCAACGATGCTGGTGGAAAGGTCTGGATGACATGTCCTGTGGGGAGCACCTGAGGGAGCTGTGGGTGCTTAGCCTGGAGAACAGGCGGCTCAGGGGATCAATCAACCTTATTGCTCCCTACAACTGACAGAAAGGAGGGTTTGGCCAGCTGTGGGYTGATCTCGCAGGYTACCAGCAATAGGACGASAGGACATAGCTTCATGCTGTGYCAGGAGAGGTTCAGGTTGGACATAAGGAAGAAATTCCTCACAGAAARGGTGATTAAATATTGGGATGGACTGCCCAGGGAGGCGGTGGAGTTACCGTCCCTGGAGGCGTTTAGAGAAGGATTGGATRTGGTACTTAGTGCCRTGGTCTACTYGAAGYGGTGATGTCCGGCCACAGCTTGGACTCKATGATYTCGGAGATCTTTTCYAACCGAAMTGAGTCCGTGATTCTGTGACAAGAACTTGGTGGCCGTTTGGCGACGGAGCCCCCGGCCATGCCGAGCCATCGCGACACCTGAGTGCGGCCCCGCCCCGCGCCAGTGACGTCACCCCAGGTGCTTCCCGCCTCCTCCTCCCGGGGAGGCGTGATCGCCACTGCCCTCGGTGGGCGGGGCGAGGGCTGCGCATGCGCCCGGCGCCGGCGGCGGGACACCCGGTCGCGAGCGTATGTGCGCGCCCGCCGCTCCCGTGAGGCGGGGGGCTGCGCGCGAGCGGTCGCGAGCTCGCCGCTCGGCCTCCTGCGGACAGGCTCGCGCGCCCTGGCGGCCGCTGCGGCCACCGCCATCATGTCCGCCGCCATCGAGCAGGAGTTCCAGGAGATCGACGCCACGAACGACTGGCAGGCGCGCTATCTGGTGAGCCGAGCGGCGTGGTCGGCTGCAGCCGGAGAGCAGCAGGGAGGGAGAGAGGGAGGAAGGGCGGGGAAGAGAGAGCCGCGGGCCGGCAGCGCCCGTAGCCCGCCACAGCAGCGGGAACAGCGGAAGTCGCTGGGCCAATACGACTCTCGCCTCAGGTGCGTGCGGCAGAGCCGTGGGCACGGGCTGCGCATGCGCGCACGGGGCAGCCSCGGGAGGGTGCCGGCGGCGCGCAGGCGCGGGGCGCGTGCGCGGGCTTGGCGGCGGCCGCGGGTCCGCGGTGCCTCAGGGGCTCARCCGAGCGGGGCCCGGGCCCGGATGGGGCAGGCGCTGTGGGACTCCCACGGCTTGCKGGCGGTGTGGGAAAATGTGCCCGATCGTAAGGATTCCGCCAAGGCTTGGCCCCTTCCCCCGCGGGTTCGTGCGGCTCTTCAGGCACTCGTGCTCTCTCCTTAGCGCCCGTTCTCTCTGCCTTGGCCAGCTCGGCGACTGCTGAGGGAGCCCTGCGCGAATGCCTCTTAATAAAACACATTATTTGCACTTTTTCTGTTAACGAGATTAAGAACTTCCWCGAACAGTTAGTTCCACAAAACAGACATTATGTATCAGCTGGTATCACTAGAGCAGTTACTTAAGCCACCGCCACTATATTTTATACTTAAGCCACCGCCATATATTTTATACCACTCTTTCACAACTGAAGAAAAAGAACCAGACCCCAAGGTTTTCTTTACTGACTTCAAATTATGTTTTTTTCTCTCTTTAATAAATTAACAATTTATTGGATTTATAAGTGATTTAAATACATTATGTCTGCTGCAAGTATTTCAGATGTTACAGTTTTGAATTTATCTGTATTACAAGTAAGTAGCAYCTAGCACCAAGCCTGTCAGAGTTCAGAAGTGTTTGGACAGTGCTCTCAAGGCACATTATGTGGTTCTTTGGGTTATTCTGTGCAGGGTCAGGAGTTGGACTTGATGATTTTTGTGGATTCCTTCCAGCTCAGGACATGCTGTGATTCTGTGTGATGGTTGGATGGCTAGGAAAACTGATTTTAGAACTACTCATTAAACTTCCTTAAGTTTAATACTTTTTATCAGGCCTACCTTCCCACCCTACCACTGTAGTAGTATTTCTAGTTATTTTAATGATTCTTTACTGATGTATAGGTCTCTTTCTATGCACAGATGATGCAGCTGTGTTTAAAAACAAARCATGTTGCATCTTATTACTGAGCAATAAAGAATTTACGTTTCGTGGGAACTTGGGTGTGAATGCCTGCCAGATCCGTGTGGTCCATGTGCAAGCTCCTAAAGCTCATTAGCCATGTAAACTAGAGAAGTTCCAGTATCAAAATGAAAAATCTAATAGATGAGATTTTTATACAAGTATGTGGAGTACTGGTGTTTGGCAGTTGCTACTCCATATTGTGGTTTATGTTCTTTATAGGCTAGCACTGCATTTTAAAGAAAGGTCACATGACCAATGCTAAAAATTGGAGCTTTCCATATTTTACATTTCCGCTGATTCCCTTTTTGGCTGTGTTCATTGTCTGGGAACAGACTAGACTATTTAGGAAGTTCGAAGACAAAGATAGTGGGAACATTGAGAAGACCAAAGAATGCTCAGTTGTAATAAGAAGTTTRAATGCCCTTTGGGACATAATGATCAAATGTAGCAATATAATCTAAAAACAGAAGGAGAATTCAMAGTGAAATATTGTCAGTTCTGTACTGTACAACATCTCTGCCAAGATGGCATCAGTACAGAGATATACAGAGTACAATGAAGGCCATTTCCAGTTGTCTGTATAAGGTAATTCTGTGTATCTTAGTAGTGAAGTTGCAGAAAAGATGCGCTCAGGCAAGAAATTAATAAAGTGGAATATTCAGAACATGTGAACAGTAGAGTCCTTAAAATAGTGTGTGAGYCTGTTTGAATATCTCACAAATCAKTGAAAGGTTTGTATGAATGTGGGGAGAAGCAGGCTTTGATTTCACATTGATATTTGTGACACTAGAATTCTTCATATTGATTCATGTTTAACTACARCTGTGTGGGATTATCCATCAAACCACCATGAATAATCCTATGGCTCTTAATAGCAGCCATAAAATCATTAACTAGTTCACTTACCTTTGTGGGGTTTTACATTGCCAGTCACTGTAAAGGAGCCAGCAGAATACTACTGTTTCATTTGAGTCCCTTACTGCTTTGAGAGATAATGTGTAACTGTGGTAAAATGTAAGCATAATAAATATCTGGTGGGTCTTTTTACCCTTTGATCCTAATGCACCAGTTCCTATCAAATTGTTTGGTGGTGTTAGCSAAGTGTAGGAAGATCTAAATGGTAACAGTTTGGCCATGAATGAGAGGTCTTCTGAGTGAAAATGACRCTAGAAGTAGTAAAAGTTGGTTTAAAAAAGCTGCGTATTAATAAAGTTGCTTAATTAATAGCATATTTAGAATACTAATCTTAATCAGGTTGCTGACTATAATTATTTTTTTTGTCTTTTATAGGAAATCCGACACAAATCCAGTGACTTCCCTCACAGAGTCGCAAAATATCCGGAGAACAGAAATCGAAACAGATACAGAGATGTTAGTCCATGTGAGTATCTTTTTGTAATCATTGCAGTAAAATTACTAGACTTTCTCTTACCCTAATGACTTTAAACACTGGAGATAATAAATCGTGGTCATTGCAAATTTTGCATTTTGTTTATTACTGTAGGCATGTATCCTGTGATAAAAGTGGGCATTTTGGTAACACRTACACAAATGTGTTTAACAGGAAGGAGAAAAGTCTGCAGATGAAACTCATTGTGCTGCATAGTGAATGAGATATGGCTGCAAATCGTAGATGTTAGTGTATAGGTAAATGTTTGTGAGCTGCAAACTAATTTTTTAGAGATATTTTTGTCATAGGGAAAAGATTTGTTTAATAGTGCTTCATCTGTTGTAAAAAGTGAGCMTAGAAGTTAGGTTAATAAGCCTTGACTAACAGAAACATTTTCTTCTTGGGCTGAGTGATTCTGCTCATCTATACAGTGGTGTGGATAAATGCTGCTCGATTTCTGCTGTTGCTTTAAAAATGCTCCAGATTTTGGTGTTTTTATCTATATGGTAAATAATATATGGAGTGCTTTGTACTCTACTACTACTAATCACCATTAAATGGTCTTCTTTTCACATAAGAAATGTAAGATCATTATGACAAAAACTTCTTTTTAGACCAGCTTCCCTGCTGGTCCCCTTCCCTCCCTTTCAACAGCATTTTACTATAGAAATGGTAATCTGAAATTATTGCAAAAGGGTRTGTGACCTACACGTAGGGGAAAGAAGTCGTATAGCCTTAATTTTTCTGCAGTATATTGAAGTTGGAACAGATAAAATGTCTGTGAGTTTCCCAGAATACTAAGTGTCTTAAAATACACCTTGTTACTGGACCTAGAGTTTTTCAAGTGTTGCTGGTATTTTGGGGCTTTTTGTTTCAGAACCTGGTCTGAATACCTATTGTAAGATTTGGAGAAGTGCTGAGCTCCTTGTTTCTAGTTGAAACTTGTGGTAACAGCATGTGCATAGCACTTCTCAAAATGACATGGAAAGGGTCTTGGRTTGAGTCACACAGGTCAGATGCAGCGCTGCATGCTACTCCTTAGGCTGCTGCTGGGATGCTCCACTGGCACAGTGAATTTACACCAAGTGGGTCCAGTCTGGCATGGTGCTGAACCCCTGTGCTGCACACTGGTTAGGAGTTCAGTTTGTGGCCTCTTTGCTGTGTCTGCATGGCATTCCACTGGAGAAGTGTCCAGCGCTGAGGAAGATACYTCAGATGAGGCAAGGCTCACTGACTTTCACTGTATGCTCAGGAAACAAAAACTGGCTTCCGGTGGACACGTGTTGGTCCGTGCAGAGGCACTCTGGTGTCCCAGCTTTGCTGTCTTGTTACAACATGGTATTAACATCTCACCCATGCTCAAGTAGATGATGTTTTATTCACTTTTTGTTTCATGCCTAAATTGGGATGGGGACTGTAAGATGAGAAGGCAGGAAATCAGATTTCAACCCATAAGTCCCAGGTTCTAGTCTTGGGTCTAACGTCCTTTTACAGCTTCCATGTCAGAAGCTGTCTCTGTACATGTTCTTTTTACATGGATTTCATTTATGCAAAGCGAATGAAATTTTGCTTTCAACATATTTATGCCTTTTTGTTTCTTTTTTTAAAATAGTGCTTTTAAAATAAAGATACATTGTACTACTTAAGTAGCACCTAATAATGCCCCAGTAATACCCTACAGATATGACWTGTATTCATCTCCTGCAGTTATTTGAAGCTCAGCATTTTCCTTTATCATGGCATGCCTTTCACAATAGTAAAGAGCATCAGGTGCCTCTACCTTAGTCATGGCAAAACCTGTTTCTAAAATGCATGTTTAGCCAGGAGAAAAAAAAAAAAAGTATTCATTCCTGAATTCAGTGCAAAACAGAGGGATAGAAAAAAATCTAGTATTGAAGTAGCAGTTGGGCTCAGAAAAGGTCTAGAACCATTACACTGACAGAAATTAGAACATGATGAATGAGCTAGGATAGTGAAGCTTATGAGAAATGTTATCAGTTTTTAGTATTTATAGAAGAAAGAAACTTCAAATTGGTCCACCTAGATGGCTTGCAGAATGGAGTACTAGGAACAAAACTGTGTGAGGAGAACAGAGCATAACGCTGTATTTGAACTAGCCAATCCTCCTGAATTTTACTTTTGTGTTTTCAAATATGACTCATAATTGCTTCAGTAACAATGATAAGAGTCAGGAGGAGAAARGGACCTGGAAGGGATTATATGATAAATAAGATTTGAAGATAGCTGTACCTAAATTTCAAAGCAGCTGGGATAAAAGCTGCCTGGTTTGGTCACTGTGGTGAACACATCTAATCGTGGTGTATGTATGCAAGGACCTGGTGTTGCAGAAATGTGGATGACTCAGTCTCACACAATCTTTATGTCTCTGTCCTTCACTTTGCAKATTTTACTGCTTTTTAACAGTGTTTAGATGAAAAATGGGTGATGCTAATATTCTCTAATGGTCAATGGCCTTCAGGACCAGTTGTTGGACTTGTAAGATCTAGCTGCTTAATCATACTATAAGACATAATTTAAAGAAAGAGTTTTATTTCTCCAGAAGCAGTGAGAAAATGGTTTGTTAACTGCGATAGCAGCCAAGCCAGTCTAAAATCTGAGGTGGTGTGTCTGCAAGAGGAAGTGCAAAGATTGTTCTAACTTACTGAAAATATATCAATTACAAGAATAAATACCACAGGTTGGTTTGCCCCATTTCAAYTGTGACACCTGAGACAAGTACACTGAAACAAACTTGTGTCTGTKACATACATTTCTAGGTAAAAATTGATTTCTGTTTGCTGGGAAAGGCTCATCATCTCTGCCCATTACAGCTGAGTTTCACAGTGTTTCCAGTTTCCTAAGTATTTTTGTTAATGTCCATTTTTATTGGCTAAAGAGCTATAGCATATATGAGTTTGGTTTGGAAAAAGCCCTTAAGAGGTACTGCATAGCTGAAAAAGAATAGCAGTCTAACAGTTTGATATTACTGTAGAATAGGGGGAGGAGTATTTTGACTTCACAGTGCTATTGAAACAGGAAGTTAATCTGAAATAGGTTTGGTTTGACAGCCAGTCATTTCCGGACAGATGAAACCATTTCTCAGAAAAYGTTGTTAAAAGAGCAAAGTAACTTGTGAGGTTGTTATTCTTTTTTAATAATTTTAATGAAACTCTGAAGATTTCTGTAATTACTTTMCTTCTAAATCTTATCCTTAGTTGTTATCAGAGGAGTCTAGTGTCTCAGATTGACTGAAAACACCTTTAGAGAGCTGTTTACTGTGCTYAGGTTTACAGGCAAGAAGGGAATTCCCTCAGAAAAATTGGCAGGATTTTTTTCCCCTTTTGTTTTTGGAGGGTAGATGGGGCTTTACACAGTTTTCTCTTCAGCCTTCGTTTGTAATATGCTGTGTGGCTCAAGAACYTGGGTCATCTGAGCATTTTTGCCTGATAAATCATGTTGCTGTTGAAAGATCTTGCAAGGTAGTGATTCCTCATGTTTTCTTCCTGTGGCCTTGAGTAGACTTTCTGTCAGACCTTTCAACCATAGGCGTACAGTTGGCATAGAGTATGGGAGAGGAACACGAAGAATATTGTKCTTTACAGAGAACAGAGTTGGAGCTGGCTTGAATGGTTTTGCTCATGGTGCCAATTWATTGTCACTGCCGGAATGTTCCCTTTCTATCCTGTGTTTTGAGTGTATGTGCTGAGGACWGGGAGATGTTTAGCCCAAAATAAGCCTGCTGCATTTGTCATTGTCCATATTAGAAGCTAACATTGATGATTTTTATGACATTATCTAATTATTCTCTAAAATGTCGTACCACCTGAAACATTATAAAATAAACTCAACATACTTCTTTTGGAGATACTTGTTTCTTTAGGGTTGGGGAGGAGGGGAATTTTATATTACATGCTGATCTAAACTTTAAGATTTTTCTTTCCACAGTCCTGCTTRCAAGTGTAAGTATCACGTGCAGTAGTGATAGATGCATTGCAGTATGAATGCGTATCAGTCATGAGCTAGGCCATGACTGATATGATGCCATTCATTGTGTACAGCCAGCGACAGGGTGATGAGGAAAAGTCACTTTGCCTTTMATTTGCCTTAGGCTACCTTTGAAACGTGAGACTGTAAGTCCAGGGACAGAGGATTGCAATTTGAATAATTTAGAAGCTCAGATAGACTCGATTTAGATTAGTGAAACGGAGGGGATTTGTTGGTGGGAAAGGATCAGGCAGGGTCACTGGGATGGCTTACGGCTGCATGTTTTATTTATGACTTTCTTTAATCCATTAAGTAGCATTTCTCCCTTCTCTATTGTTAATAGCTCTATATTTGGGGGACCAGAGACATTYATTGGATAAAAAATAATTTTGAAGTTCTAGAAACACAGTTGTTTTCTAATGAAAATCTTTCATTAAATAACTGCAAGACCTGCATGATGTAAAATGCCAAACATTTTCTATCTCAGTTTTAACTGGATCTGTCATTTTCTGTTAAACAGGGAGTGAGCAGATTGATGAGCAGGATAAAGTCTTGGCCTTATTTGAGGCAATGAAAGTATTGTCAGGGGGACAGGGTTTCACTGGAAATGGGTAATCAGAGTTTGATTATCTCAGACAGGGTTGTTTGGGGAGTGTTTTTTCTCAGTGCAGGAGGCTGAATGAGAATAATTTTTAAGGTTTCTACTTCCTTTTCAGGCTGCATAGTTTGTTGAAATAGGGGAATTAGCACTTCAAAAAATGAGTACTGCATTTTAGTTGCTATGGGCATGGTAACACATAAGATAAATCTTATCTTCAAATGGGTTTATCATTCATATAAATCTTRAATACTTTGTAACTGGAAATTATATATGTACGGGAAATACGTTACAGCTAACTCACTGTCAAAAGTTGGCTTGCTTCGCTTAATTCAGAAGAGCWAGCCAGGGTTTGAGGTTTCTAGGTCATTGTGTCCTTTAAGAACCTCATCCCTTGAAAGAAGGGAAATCRATATATTCTAGCGGCTTTCTTTGTCCTGTGGACTCTTATGTCAGAGTACTTGCAGGATCTCCTCTGTTCTAGCTGGGGAGGGAGAGGGAGGCTGTCTGTACATGGAATGATTTGTTAACAGGACTTAACAAAAAAATTTTCAGAACTTTGTCATATTTACAAAGCAGAATTTATATGAAGGGAAAAAATGAAGCTGAGAATATAAGGATTAAAGTAGGAAACCTCCTTAGAGGCTGCAGCTATCTGCYCCTGGCAGCAGTACAGCAGCTGCCGCTGGGTGATTAAACTGTTAACAGTGCTTGCTTGCGTCACCTTTCCGAGAACACTGGTACCGGTATGTGTGATTTACTATAACAAGATCTTAAGTTTTTCCTGTTGGCAAATGACATGTAATATTTACAGAGGTCTTGGTTTCTTTCCAGTAGAAACATTTCAGATAAAGTGATACATGAAGAAGTAATGCTTTCCTATCCCAGCAAAATAATACAGAGAGATATATTTTACTTTAAAATGCACATGTGTCTTAATTTTGCTGTGCTTTGGCTTTGATAATGTATTTTTTCTTCACACAGAGGTGTCATATATTTTTTTAAGACTCCTGAAAGTCAAGATGGTGTTGCCAACTGGAATGCTAATGAAAACAGACTAACACAGTATATTTCTCATACTTTGATATTGAAAAAAATATTCAGTGTATTTCTGTTTTCTGCATGTTCATRTGTGACTGCATATAAAAGCTAGGAGCTAAAGGAGGTAGGACAACAACTACTTTACTGMTGACTTCTGTGCTCAAATCCAGCAAGATCATGCTTACTGTTGCAGTTGCCAATAGCAGATACATGAGGGAGAATGCAGTAGCAGATCAAGCCCTACCTAGTAAATGTACTTTTTGCAGGTTTCCAAACACATGGAAAGTATTTGTATTAAATCATATGAGTAGTCTGTAGAATAAGAGTCTGATTCAGTAACTGCTTTTTGATTGTCATCAGCTTTTTGCCTATCCAGGTTTATATTTATGCATTTCTGAGATAAACCTTGTGCTGTCTAGGCTGGCTGTGAGTTCAGCTGCTGTAGCTGTACTGAGTTTGATACTAGATAGTTGCTCATGTCAGAGCTCATAACTTTGACATTTGTATTTCCCARGCTGTTTGTCAAAAAGAAGTGAGCCTTTTGGTGCAAGGATGGGTGGACTGGCATTTTAACTGCAGTCTTGAGTTTTGTGGGTTAGACCAGGTGAATTTAGTTTTAAAAACTGGYATTGCATCATAATTCATTCTGTTGGTTTCCTTATGGAATCTCTTCCATATCTTCCTCAAATATGTTGAAGTTTCTTAAATTCATTTTAGCTTGCTATTTTTTATTTACTGTTCTCAAACAGTCTGCTAGGCTGTTGAGCTTCAGGAGGTTTACAGTCAGTTGAATCTCATTTTCTGGCATGTAGTTGTGTATGATTTTTAAACTGAAAATGGTGTTTATTTAMTATGGTGGCTGATAAATGGCTGAAGGATTACTTACTGTGAAGAAGTCTGATTACCTAAAYGTCTCCTAGAGGTTCATAAATCAGATACTAAAAGGTTTCAGGAACAGCCACAATAACTTTTTATTATGCAGTGTTTTAGTTCGGCAGTGTCATAATCTTTCTTATATTAGTGGTAAAATTTTAAATGGAGTCCTTTGCTTGCCTCTTCTATAAATAGGGAAATAGTCTGTCTTGCTTGTGTAACTTTGAGAGACGAAACCATGTAATTAGATTAGACTTCATTTAATTGGATGATTTTTTAAATATATTTGATTTTACATACATCTTTTTGGTATTTTTGTGTTGTATAATACTAGCCAATAACTTACAGGGAATTAAATTGATCAAAGCCTGGTTTGAATTACCACAAGTAGGTTTTGTTGTTTTTTTTTTTAATCTGTGTGAGCCTARCTTTATGGTTCGACCTCAACCTATGAAACTTCAGTTCACCAAAGATCTTGGAATTTTGAACTTAGGAAACCATATGGTGGAGTGGTCTGGTGTGGTAGAACAGTGTTGCCTGGTGTGTGTTGTAGTGCTGTTGCATTAAGGAAATTCAAATGTTGAGGGATGGCTGTGAGGACCTTTTGACATGTGTGGGAGTGTTGTTTTGTTTGTTTGGGGATTTTTTAAGAAAAACAGGTATTCCAGTCTTCTGAGCAGCTTCTATTAATAGCTGCCTGAAATTACTCTGATGGAATGCTGAGGGGAGAATGGGATTGGCGGTTATCAAAGTTACGTGAGAAGTTAGTTTCATTTATATTTGTAGTTTTCTGTTTGGGTAGTACTACAGAATTTACTTCTCGTTGCTTTCAGGCCTAGACTTGCTTTTTAGAGAGTATTCATCAAGATGGATGCATCATTAATTCTTAATTTTCTTTGAATTTTAGATGATCATAGTCGTGTAAAACTGCAGAACACTGATAATGACTATATCAATGCCAGCCTAGTGGTCATAGAAGAAGCYGAGAGATACTATATTTTAACACAGGTAAGTTGTACAAATAGTGGATTACAGGGATTGAGAATCATGGGGGGGGGGGGATTTGGACAGTTGTAATTTGTATTTGGATGGTTCCTTGTCCGTATGAATTACAGGTATCTCATATTAACTGCTGGTGTGATGTAGTTGTGAAAAGATTATTTTATGTTTTAAGAAAAGCTAAAGGGGATATTGAAGTATGAGTAATTTACTGCATATGAAGATTCTCAAATACTTCTTCAGTTCTTTTGTAAATAATCTACAATATTTTCACCCCTTAATCCATCTTGTAACTTTGGAGCATGCCTACAGTAGCTTCTCTTCTAACAGCACAATAGTATTGATGCTTAACCAAAGTATCCTTCGCCCACGTTCTTACTGCTTTGTTGTTTGGTTTTGTTAGATTTTTTTTCTTAAAAAAAAGCCCTTTTAAGTCTTGGGATGATCTGTGCAGTGTGACTACTTTCTTGCCTGCCATTTCTATCATTCTTTTCATAATTTGTTTAAATGTTAAAGGAAGATATTTTCCTGTTTCCTACAGTGAACTATTAACTGTATTCAAACACTGCTTTCCCTATACATTCTCATGCCTGTTTTTGTATTCTTTACTACACAGGGTCCACTACCTAATACGTGTTGTCATTTTTGGCTCATGGTATGGCAACAACAAACCAAAGCTGTTGTCATGCTGAACAGGATTGTTGAAAAAGATTCGGTAAGTGCTATTAGGCCTGAAGTTGTAAAATAAGCCACACAATTTTATCCGAGTTGAGCAATGTTTGATTGTTATGTTAGAAGAACTAACAAACRTTCTCACTGGTGTGCAGCATAATGTGTGTTTAATATAACAATGAAATGAGGAGCTAAGACATACAGTTTAGTTTGGTAGCATCTAACAAATGTACATCAAGAAAGATTAAAGTAATGTTCTGAGAAAGGAGGGTGTACAGAGGAATAGTGTGGAGTACAGGCAGTGTAAGGTGTTCTTAGGACAAAATAGAAGGTGGGAAAACAAATATCTTTAGATTAATTCTAAATGTAACAGAGTAGTGTGTTTGTTATATAGGATGTTAGCTGTTACAATGAAGACAAACTGCTACCCAAGAGAACTGATCTGGTTATTGTTGATTCTTAAAACTGGTGGCATATGTGCAGAATGCACAAATTTTCTGTTATGGTGTAGTTCTGCTATTGTGCCTAAAGGCCTTATGGATTTTAGTTACAAATACATGTCATTTGAGGTTTATGTTTTTCATTCAGAGTAGATTAGTTAGTGAAACAAATTTTACTGGTCTGTTGAAAWGTGCAAAATTTTCCTGCAGAAAGTTTGAGTGCAGTGCAAGAGGAATACAAGACAAAGAATAGTTTCGCATTGGTTTGTTAGTTCATTCTTTTGTTTAACTAGAACCTTCCAGTGTTCAGCAAGCCTGGGGAGAACTGTGTGTGATAGATGACTTCTGTAAATATGCAGGTGTACAAGTCAGAAACGAAGGGAGGAAATGCTGAAATAGCTGAGCAGAGATCTCAGTTCCCTGTAGAGAACTAGAGGGGGGAGAGGGAGAAGGCTTAAGATGGATYTCAAAATTTGTTAGCTATTTGATGAAAGAAAGCATAAACACGTAATGCTGGAATGCAAAATAGCCATTGAAACAGTTGTAGTACTTGAGTACTGAGTATTGAACAATGGGGTCTCAGAATCTGCACATGTGAAGCCCAAGATACTAGGATATTTAACAAGGTTTTTATTTTTTTCCTCCTTTGTTTTTCTCTTTTTTTAATTCTTTAGGTGAAGTGTGCACAATACTGGCCAACAAAAGAAGAGGATGTTATGACATTCAGTGAAACAGGTTTCCGTGTGAGGCTAGTGTCTGAAGATGTCAAATCCTATTACACAGTACATCTACTGCAATTAGAAAATATCAACGTAAGCTTTTCTCAGTCTGTACAGCTCCTATTCATGGGCTTAAGTGTATCATGAGAACCACTTAGCATGATGTCACTTCAGGTTTGATTGAGCTTTTACACTGGAAATTTTAATGCACTTTRCTTCTGAGAATGTTGAGGATGTTTGTGTGGAAATGAGCAAGTTAGACCTCAGTCTATACATTAAAAGAGATAACATCTTTGACATCTTTATACTTCTATTTTCCATTTGGCAGTACCGTAACATGTTGACTTGTAAATGATGGTAGTAGTGATTCTAAGAGGAATTGTAAGAGTTAACCCAAAGGGAGGAGCACAGGAGTGGAAAATTCTGATTTCCTTTGAATATTAGAGACCCGACTAAGTAATTACTGATTTTTTTTTTTTTTTTTTAGTGGAACTTGGGTTTTCCATGTAATTTAGTCCAGCTATCTTAAGTTATCGGGGGAAGGGGTGATTACCAGCTGTAGATCGGTAACTTCATCTCCTCCTGCTTCCCTCCCCTTTTGCTCCACAGGACCAACCATCCTTTTCTTTTAAAAAATTAAGCACTTTGACAATTCAAGCAAGTTAAGCTCAAAAAAATTCTTCCTGGCCTGAGCTTGAGTTGGAATTTGCTGCTTCTGTTTAAGAGCGGAAGACARGATTGAAGAGCTTGTCTGTTTGTTCCAGCTCTTTGTTGTAAGATATTGTCTCTCCCTATAAATCTTGCCTTATAATTATTGAAAGTGCTAGTATGGCAAGTTTTCAAGGTTGTCCTTTCAGAGGATTTGGGAAAGGAAAGCTTGAAGATGTTCTTTTGCATGTTGTTTAATACAACTATTGCTTTATTTATTCCCAAATAATTGAATTTATAGCTATTGTTGATTGTATTTTGAGATACTTGTTAATTCAGAACCTCCCTCATGAGATCAGCATGATAAAACCTGGCATGCTGTTTCTTGGTCTTCTCCCTGTAAGAAGAGCTTTATGAAATACTGCCCTGCTGACCTGAAAAATTACTGTTGAGTGGTTTGTTTATTGACTGCAAACGCAAAGAAGAAAGGAGTAGTGCTGGCAAGCTTGAAAAAGAACAACTCTTCCTTCTGGAAAGCTGATGCAAGTTTTCCCAGCTACCAAAAAGGCTTCTTTGTGGAATTGTTTGGCTGATGTTGGCCCTTACTCTTAAACTTCCTATTTTCAAAGGATGTAATTTTCATTACATGTGTATGTTTGAACGTAACATTAACAGAAAAATGCAGAAATGCCTCGAAAGAACAGCACAATGTATGCTATAGTAGACTTTCAGGTTGGAGCTATTGAGCCCTTAAATTTCTGGGTTTGTTTTGGACCAGCAATGCAGGCCTGTCAGCACTTTACAGCGTTTCTTTTATGCCATGTAAATCAGTTTCACAAATACTTACCAGTCTTCTTGTAATGAATTTTTGTTTTAATACTCTAGCACTCTTGTAAGGCTCCATGAATGTTAACTCTAAAGAATAATTTTTATATAAAACAGCTAGAAGAAGCAGAACATACATTGTTACTCAAGCAAAAAAAGCTGCATAGTTTCTCAACTAACACTGTCAATATTAAATGCAGCCTTTTGTAAGGATTTGATAATTATACCATAACACTTGTGGGAACTGAGTATTCACAGTAACTTGAAATGTGAGCTTAACTGTGTTTATGCAAGTTATTCTAAAGGGGCCTTTGGAGGCAGAGTGTAGGACATTTAGCCACTCAATGCCTGGAATATAGGATGACTCATGAACAAAATATACTCCGAATGCCAAGAATACTCAAATTTCAGTATTTCCTTGAAAACACAGAGAACCAAGATTGTATTCACAACACAGCCATTCTGAACTGAAGTAAATTTGTCTTWCTGCAGCAAATCTCTTTAAGACATAAACAAAATACGTGTGTATGAAGAGTGAAGTGTTTATTTATGTTGTTGCCAATGAAGCAACCTCTAAATGTTTGGTTTTGTTGTTGCTTTTGTTAAAGGTTACTTAGAAATACAGGTGGGGTGGGTGGGGGGCYGTTCTTCTTTAGGATTGGATCAAGGCAGTTACTGGTTTGATTTTCTGTTCTAGGAAAAAAATTGTTTTTGCTCTTGAGGCTAGCATAGTCCAGTAAAGCTTTGGAGAGAAAATGGTGTTTATTGGTATCTTTCCAAAAGTGTTGAAAAGATTCCTAATATTCTTTGTTTTGCTGGTGATTATTTTCGAATTTCCTTATATTTTGGTGACCCAGTCTGCATTTTAGAATACAGGTGTTTTGATGCTGCTTTTCCACCATACATTGTGTATCCTCCCTGGTTTTATTGGTCAGCTCTTCTGAAAGTTGAGTGCTGCTTTCTACTGTAATAACTCAGGTTCAGAACTCTACCTTAATACAGACTTACTGTGAAGGCTTCCACCAGCCAGTGCCTCTGTTGGAAAATAAGGGTAGAAGGGTCAAAATTTTGTAATCTATTGTGTGTGAAGGTATTGCATGTCTGTGATTTGAAGCAAAGTCTCTCAGCTTATTAGMGAAGTGWTGGTCAGGTGTATGAGAGCCTTTTGTTAGATCTATAAAGTAACCTTCTGYTGGATTGGATTGTTAAATTTTGTGACAATGTTGCAGGAAAATTGTTAGATCTTGAGGGCTAATTTGTGAAAGACTCCACCTTGTGTTGAATATGTATTTTGATATTATTCTTTGTTGTTGCCTTTAACTTTTTTTTTTTTTTTTTTTTTTTTTTTTTTCTGGTGTGGCAACCCAGATATCCTGAGAAGGATGTAGTGTGTGATCCATAATGAATGCTTATAAGCAAAACTATGTAGGTGCTGGGGAATTTGGACAAGCTGTGGGAGGGCAAATAACCATCAGATCTTCAGGGAAACCAGAGATTGTTTGGGTGAAGAGATGGAGTAGTAGAATATGAAATTGCAAAAGGAACATTTCTGAATATATCTCAGACCATGTTCCTGGAATACAGAAGTTGAAGGGGATTTGTAAAGAAAATGCTTGTTGGGGGATAAAGGACTAAGAGAAACAAACTAAATTTGATGTGACACTGGTGGTGTGATACTTCAGAGTAAGTTTCATTAAGAAACCCCAAGTGGAATCTTGAGTCCTCCACGAATAGCAAATATTTGGGTTAGTAAAATGGATTCTCAACTTAATACCAAGCTTATGTGTGCCTGTGACTGTCAGATTAAGGTAATGCAAAACTGCTTAGTGGTCCTCATTGGCCGATCCTGTGGATGAACCAGAACATTTGTGATAATTATTTTGTCCCCGTATGCACATAGCCATTTTAATTTAAAGTTTTGAAAAACATTTTGTCAAGCATAAATGAACAAGTAGTGGAGGCTCTGGTAGAAGTTGATTTATGATTTTGAATTTCAGTGTGCCTTCTCATTTTTATATTATTAAATTAGTTGTTAATGAGCTTAAGGCATGTTGATTAAATATGGGACTGCAGTGGAGTTGTAGGTGTGTTATGTCTTCATACATTTGACCATTTCTGTAGCACTTAAATTATGGAGTGAACGCTTGTATAAGGAGTGTGTGAAACTTGACAAATCAGCATTTGTTTGTCTTCACCTCTTTTGCTTGACACTGAGGACACTAACTTAACCTTTGATCTTTTTGGTAGTGTTTTATTCATGTTTACACTCAGGTGACTGAACAACTTGAAGTTACTCTGAGATTTTTTTATCTTTTTGAGTGATTGGATAGTTACTGTAAAAAGGTTATGGCAAGGYGTCTTTTGCTGGAAGTTAATCTAATGGCATATTGCTTTTCTGCTCAAGTCCTCATGTGGATCTTGCTCATAAACTGGAGCTTCATGTTTGATCTTCCTTTGACTATGCTGTTAGTGTTTCCAGCAGTCAGTGCAGAATTGTGCAGTGCGGTGATAAATTTGAGTTCCTTAGTTTTAGCTATCTTGGTTATTTACTGGAAGYTTGTCCAGTATTTCCTAAAACTTTCACTAGTACAGTTTGAGTAATTTTTTGAAAAATAGTTGTTTAAATGTTGTCCCACGATTATTCAAGCATTTTTGTTCTTAGTTAGTCTTATGGAACAAATCTCTGAAGATTGCGTTGTAACCATAGAACAAGCTGGTTTTCAGTTAATGTGCAGAAGTCCGTTCCATGTCTAACATAYAAAATTTTATATTACTGCCTGAGTCTTGAAATCCAGGAATTTTTATTTTAAAAGATGAGYTAGTTTTGTGGTAACACTTTAAATTAAATAATTGTTAAATTTGAATTTTTGTCCATCAACAGTTGTGAATCAAAAGCCAAACCACTTCTCGTAACAGTCCCACATCATTTCACGTAAGTGCCGCATGGCTCAGTGACTGGGAGTTGTTTAAGAAAGAGTGGTACAGATCCACACAAAGGCAGTGTTTCAGCTGTACAGCTTGACTGCCAAGCACCACTTGAAAGAGTCATTCTGTTTAAGAGAGCGATGTGGGAGGTTTGAAATATTCAAATGGGATTTGGCTGTAGGATTAGAGACTGCAAATTCAAAGATGACCAGCTGGTTCCAGTGCATTGCARTGGGACTCTTGTAGAGATGAAGAGACTAGGTATTTTTATAATGAGCTGAAAGGAAGGAAAATCATAGGATGGATAAATCCTTCTTACAAGTAAGGAAAGAAAAATGTAGTTCTGTGGGTTAGTTCAGAGTGACATATACAACAGCACTGTTTCATCTCTCTTTCAGAAATAACTATTTCAGATGGCAATTTTTTTTTTTCTTTTTTCTTCAGGAAGAGGATGCCAGTGCTTGTTACAGGATGGGATTGGGGGGAAAAAATGCACAATCCCCCCCGCCCCCCACAAAACAAAATCCCACACAAACAAACGCCACAGGCCACCTTTTTTGAGGTGACAAAAATTAAATGATAAGAAAGGGCGTTTTTGCCTTTTTGAGGTGTAAGGGGTGCTTTCATCTGGAATGCTCTTCAGGAATCCTGAAGGAGGGAGTATCTATTACCACTTACAAAGACCGTCTAGATTCACAAGAAGAAACTTTAACCTTTACTTAGCATCTGCATTTAGCTCACCTCTCAATTTTTCYTAATTTTGTTTCTAAAGTCATGAGTTCTTTTTCTTTGAGGAAATTGTTTAAGTGTTATTCCCAGATTTCTTACGAAAAATCTCCTTCACGAGTTTTTATCAAACCAGTCATTTCAGTTGATTTGGTTGCTACTGGAAAAACGAGGCACAGAAGAGCAGTGGGAGAAAATGAAAATTCTTTTAATGCTTTCCTTCAGACAAAGGGAAACCCCAGTATATGTATGCAATTTAGGCCCTGATACTGTTTTTTTTTTCCCTATGGAATCTTAATGTGARCTCATTTTCCCAATATCATAGATTACACTTTGTGGTCCTTGTTGAGCTTCTAGCCAAAAGACAGAATAATTCTGGAACATAACTGTGCATCTGAAAGTGACTGRAGTCATGTTAATATCCGCTGTTTTCTGTGAAAATATTGGCAGTGTTGCAGTATCAGGCATTGAAGACAAAAGACAAATTGGGAGAGTAKTTTTGTTACTGTGGAAACTGTGGGCTGGATTATTTTACTTTCACAAAGGAGTTTCGTAAGTTGTCTCTCATAAGAAGTTGAAATAGACTGAGCAGATGAAGAACAGTAGAATTTATTTTAATTTCATGGCTATATTTTACTGTTGTTGAAGAAAAATACCTTTTCTGGAATACATTGRTATTTTTAATCCTTTTGTGTTCAAAATTTGTCAAGGTTTATGTCTATGTGGAAAATTGGATGTAATGGAGGGAGGGTAAAAATAACTGAACATTTCTAAAATTCCTGAGCTAAAATCAGTGATCATTTTGTCTCAGAATCACCACGACAAGGAGTAGCATTTAACACCAGGTCTGAAGTGAGTTCCATAAATATATGACCCAAATTTTATATACATGTTCTCTTGCTGTCATTTCAGTACTCCTGGTTAGCTGGTCATGTTAGCAGAGGAATTTTGTTGGAGTGGTTCTAAAGCAGCTGTTGGAGTGGTTCTAAAGCAGATGTATGATTTTGGAATTCTTCTTTTTTATTTAAAAAAGACAGAGTATGTCCAGAAGAAGTCTTGCTGGACATCTGCTGTATGGGTTTTTATAAGCCTTATAGGTCTTTTTCAGGAAGGAACGCTTCCTGCTCCTCTCAGTAATGTGGTTAGAGTAAAGGAGATGTAATTTTGGCATTAAAACTTGCTCTGAGTAAGAGTGCAGCATGGTTACAATGCTGACATGGTTTTTT
Source organism: Malurus melanocephalus (assembly GCF_030028575.1). Classification (NCBI taxonomy): domain Eukaryota; kingdom Metazoa; phylum Chordata; class Aves; order Passeriformes; family Maluridae; genus Malurus; species Malurus melanocephalus. The sequence continues at coordinate 1,879,756 of NW_026623331.1, read as the reverse complement.
TAATCATGTTAATTCTAGCTGTCTAGAATTAGTAATTGYTGTCAGCCATCGAACTGCATTATTGGTAGAAAAAGAAGGATATTTGGAAGTAGTAAAGGAAACCAAACATAATATTGGAACTTGAAGAAGAAAATGCATGTGGTAATAATAGCAAAGAAGAGAACTACTAACTCAGATAAAATTGCTTCAGGTTGCACTGTTGGTTGTCATCCAACTTGAAGCAAGTTATTGGGTTGTTTGTCTGAATGGTAGGTTTAAAATAGAAAATAGCTATTGATTTAGATTGGACAAATGTGTGCTAACTGAGCCAAAGAGGAATGCTTTCTAGTTCTGTTGTTTATTTGTTTTCACTTCTAGAGTGGTGAGTCCAGGATGATCTCTCATTTTCATTATACTACATGGCCAGACTTTGGAGTTCCTGAATCCCCAGCTTCATTCCTGAACTTCCTGTTTAAAGTCAGAGAATCTGGTTCACTGAGTCCCGAACATGGACCTGCAGTAGTTCACTGCAGTGCAGGAATAGGACGTTCCGGCACGTTTTCATTAGTAGATACTTGTCTTGTTCTGGTAAGTGTTTGCTCATTTTCTGTCACTCCTTTCCTTCTCCTGACACCCTGCCAATGTTCTCAATATGGGCTTTTTGGTAAGAAGGCTTTAAAAGCATTGAAGTTAATGACGTGCTGGTGGAAACTTAATTTAAGACATCATGGGKTTTTTTTCCTCACATACTTTGATGGCAAAAACACAGCTCTTGAAATGCATTTACAAATCTATCTTGAAGTACATTATGTATTTTCAAAGCTTCCTGGAAAGTAAATTTAAACATTCTTTTTCTTTTACATAAGAGATGCTTACAAAACCTTGAGGTTTTTAAGCCTTTCTCTCCAAACATGGGATCTCTTGCAGGTCTGACAGAGCCATTTTCTTAAGGATGCAGAAAAATTGTTGTCTGAACTAGGATGAAAACTCAGACATGCTGCTGGTTCTTGTGCAGTGTCTAATGGAGTGTGGTGCAGAATTTCCTTTGCTGTGCAGCCCTCTGGGCAGTGGGGCTTGGTAGCCAGTCGCTACYACATGTGCCGCATGGATGTAAAGATTTTTTGCTTACTTAGTGAACTGCATCATCTATAATTRCTCGTGATACAAGTGAATCTTGAATATTAAATAAGATCTAAAAACAGTTTAAATTTCTGTTGGACTTARAAGTCCAGGCACAGAGTTTTTTTAATTGTCCTTAGTAATAGTGAAGAGGAAGCATAAGCTTAAGTGAAATTAGGATTTTATTTAAATTACAAGAGACACATTTTCTGATTTGGTTAGATCCTCTGAACTTAGTTTCTGTTGTGTTTTTTCCTTCACTTTTTCATTGTTTTTATGCATTTTGAAAAACATAGAATGTGTGTGAATGTRATGTGGGGACAAATGTGTGCATTGCTTGGATTAGGAATTCTTCTTTAAGTAAGGAAGCTTCTGCCACAGTCAGTCAGTCTGAATTGCTGTTTGGTTCACAAGCTGTAGGAAATATTACTTCACAGCTCTGATTCTTATAGTCTTATTTCAAAGTCCAAATACAAGCCTGAATAAAATTAAGGATATCTAAATTTCTTAATTAGAAGACTTAATATTAGAGTACTAATTTATTTGTTTAATACATGAYCCTTGACTTGTTCATAGTAAGTTTTCGTTAGATGGTTTGCATTTTACYTTTAAAAACAAATTTAAAATTATTTGAGATATTAATCTTCCATATAAATAGTAGAAGCATAATGTAGAAAAAAAAATTTTAGATTGAATTTTTTGACTAATTTTTACTTGTAGTTGTTTTTTATATMCCATTGACACTTTCAATGTAACTTGCTTTACAGATGGAGAAAACAGACCCATTTTCTGTAGATATTAAGAAGGTATTACTGGATATGAGAAGATATCGAATGGGACTTATTCAGACTCCTGATCAACTAAGATTTTCATATATGGCTGTAATAGAAGGAGCAAAGTTTATAATGGGGGATTCAACTATACAGGTAAATATTTAGCTCCATGTATTTGAACAGCAGATTGCAGTAGTAAAAAAGAAGCTCCAGATTATTTTAGAACATGTAATTTTCTGGGATTTAAATAATTAACCCTTTTTAGTAGATGCCTAGGAGGTATCATAGGGTATCTATTCAGTGCCTTCTACCAAACTGAACTTTTGTATATGTCCCCTCTTAGATGAAATATAAAAATAATTTGTCTGTCCAAATATTGAAAAAAAAGATTCAACTGATATATTCAATACTAAAAGAAAAAGTAATGCTCAATGTCACTTTGAAGATAACAAGGATCTTTGTTAGAATTTCTTCATCTTTGCTATGTATTTTCCTAGCAGATAAATTGCCTGATACKACAGTTAATGTTTATTAGTAAAGTTGCCTTCTTTCTTCATAGCTTTAAAATTTTGTGTTCCAATTAGTACAGTCTAACCAAAAATAATTATTTTGGGCACTAAGAGATTACCAAATCTCACAGTCTTAGCAGTGTGGCTTGCAGACATAACAGCTTACAGCTRTGTTAAGTGGCTGGGGCTAGGTGGAAGGGAGGACTGGTAGGAGAGGCTGTGAAACACATTTAATTCTGCTTTCATATGCTAGGGCTTTTTTATTTTGTTGATTTATTAAAATCACAAATAGAGCAGATAAGATAAAACACATTTCCTCTTTGTGGTACCAATAGTGGTCTGATGCTTATCTTTAACAAATTTTTCTTGATTTAGTAATTTTGCACAACTGCTAATCATCAAGTGCTGCTGGTCTGAGACCTGTGCCATATGCCCAGGAGACTTCATGATTCATCCTGATACTAACTGCAGTTTAACTTTCTCATTTTCTGGAGGCTTTTTMTGGTGATATGAGTATTGTCTCCAGTAACATTTTTTTGCTTTGCTTTTTTTAAAAGCCATGCTCCAAACTAAGCAGCTCTGGTTCCCACACTTACCCATCTAGRTGACCGGATTTCTTCTGGATACAGGGGAGCAGTGTCAACTCAGAAAACTGCTTGTTGGGTTCAAGTGTGTCATTTCTTCATACTAAGAGAATGCCTAGGAAGGCACACTTCTCATTTGTTCTCCTTCCCCTGTTATGTTTGTTCAGATGATCTTTTTTAAACCAGTGTTTCCTGCAGTGTAGGCATTTATCCTGCTGCTACTTCGTTTAGGCCTGAGGATTATGTACTGAAAATCAATTGGCAGTACTTAAAAAGTGTATTTCTCCTTTCAAGGTCACCTAGGTCATTTTTATTCCATACGGAATGGTTGTAGTCTTCAGAGTGTGAGAGGTATTCACTTCTCTCTGCTAGTGATGGAGAGGGCCTGTAGTTACTGAATGCCTCTTGAATTTAACATTAGCCAAATGTTTATCTCTGACATCTCCACGGATTTTGGAAGTCAGTAAACTGTGCAAACATGACTTCCAYTTGTTTCCAGCCAGTGGCTTCAAGTGCAATGTATGTGCAGTCTGTTTGTCTTCTTCAGGTTGTACATTATTTTCTCAGTCCTGCCATTCACATCCTCTTCTCCTAGATATTTAAAGTTAGAATTACCAGCCATTTCAGCAATTGTTATTGGATATTGAAAATAGAATTCTTGGTAAGAAATTACTTCAGTTTGACAAGAGTAGCAAAGTTGTRTCTCATTTCAGTTCTTTCTGTGTGGTTTATCGCTCCAGATGTAGTCAGTATTTGTTTTAGCCAGCAAGTCTGTTATGGACACAACCATGTATTCCAAAAGGCCATTTTATGTGAAATAAGAGGGAAATGCTAAGTGGATTTCCATTTGTTAGTGCTGCTTCTTGTTATTTGTTTGTTTAAGACAAAAGAAGACCTCTGAGAATGAGGTGTCTTCTCGGTGAAGACTAGTCCCTTTGTGAATTTCAGATGTATTCTGCAAGCTCCTTTGGAGTGGAGGAGTTAGTTCATTGTTAAAACTCATTTTGCCAGCAGTCCATTTATAAATAGCTGGGGTTTTTTACTTCACTYTCTGAGTTTGATATTTGGTTTTGACCAGTAGTCTTGAGATCATTCCATGGATAAGGATCTATCACTTGTTTAGAGAAGAGTCAGTTTTTGGTTCATCTGCCTAGTTACTGACTTTTAAAAGTAATTGATTTTTTTCCTAGAAGGTATTCTGTCTTTATAGGCACTGGCTGATTTGTGTGGGAAAAGARGTGATGGATTTTTAGAGCTGATTCTTTTCCTTCCTGTGCACTTTCTAGGGTCTTCTTCTGCATGAAGTTTTGTTGCAGCAAGTCCTTCAGACTATTCATCATTAGGACAGTTACCCATTAGGACAGAAATCTAGCAAACCAGGTTTACTTCCAATTTCTTCGTTTCTTCCATCTCATTTCAGATTACTTCTCAAAATGAGATGAATAAATGTTTTATGATGCAGATCTCTGGGCCAATGGGCCCTATCTGAAATAGTAGGCCGTGACTCTGGCACAGGTAACTCCAGTTAAATTTTCCCAGTTCTCTCTTTTTAGGCAGTTCTTGCATATGAGGTCCTGTTGTATTTTGGAGCTGTGAAAAGTAAGAGCATAGCAAAAGCTTGTAGCAAGTAAAGGGAGATGAAAATTGCTGGACAGTGCAGGATTTTATAAGACAGGATGCTTCCTCATAGTGGAGCTGCCATGGACAGTACAAACACTGTAGGTAATGGTCACATGCCTTTGCAGCAGCACCATCCCAGAAAAACAGATAAAAGAATCRTTGATGGTTGTTGGAGGAGACACATCGTGACCTAATTTTTCTTCATCTAGCAATTATTTTTTCTTGATCTGGTAGTTCCTTTTATCTGCTTGTGTGACTGTTCCTTTGGAAGACATCTTGGCAAGGGGGCTCTTTWGTGTTAGGGAAATGTTTGAAATGTGTTCTCCTTGTTTTCAGAAACGGTGGAAGGAGCTTTCTAAGGAGGACCAAGCGCCAAGTTCTGAGCAGTCTCCTCCCCACCCAGCCAAACTAACCACAGAGAAGTACAATGGGAACAGCATAAGCCTGGAGAGCAAAGATCAGATGGAGAAAATAAACACTGACCTGTCCACTAAAGTTCAAGATATCATAGATGGGAACATCGAAAGGTAAGCAAGATAAAGAAACTTCTAAAAGGCAAATACATTGTCTCAAAAGGCTGAATCATTGCTGCTTTTCATATTGTAAGAAAACTTCAAGGTCTTTCTGCAGTAGCAAGGGTGGACACATGGTATTTGATTGTCTTATTTAATCGTTTTAAAAACACAACCTCAATGATTCCTTGTGATACAGTTTTACTGTTCAGAGGTCAAGAGAAGAAAAGCAAATGTYTTTAATTGGAGGAGTTAGACCTCACACTTTGAAAGCTTTTTCTTAGACCTTCAGTGAGCTCTGTTGTGGAGTGTGAATGAGGTCCAAAAACTGTTCAGCATAATTTGATACTGATTGTCAAATACAGTGCTAACTTCTGTTTCAAAAAATGCATGGTTCCTCAGAAACGCAGAAGTTTTATCACAGACCACTTTCTCTGTAGTGGTTGAAATTGGATTTCAACCACTACACAACTGTGTATTATCCCTGTTCATGTTAAACCTGCCTGCTCTGGGTCGGTTCCTGTGGTTTAGCTGTGTCAGGAGAATTTGCCTTTCTCTCAGGTGTGCTGATGCCTCAGCTGGGAGGCACTTTGTCACTTAGGCCTTCCCACACGTGGGTCACCAAATGTTGATCCACAGCCAGAGATCCAGAAACTGGGCCAGGRCTGTGCAAAGCTGAGCTGTGTGGTGCACAGTGGGAGGCAGTGTCTGTCCCAAAGAGCTGCAGCCAGAGATGAAACAYAGCAATTCAATGTAGATAGGCTGCAATTCTGAAGTAACAGCTGACTTAACAAATGTCCCAAAGAGTTTCTTTCCTTGTCTTCATGAATGTTTTGAGAGAGAATGACTACAATTGTGCAGATGTTTGGAGGAACCCTTCACAAGCAGGAGTGAGGGTGTAGGTGTGAGTGGTGGCTCTATGTTACAAATCAATCAAAGTTGGATTTTGTGTCAGAATTGTGCTGTCTTAGAGATTGTGAGGGAATTTTTGGAGACAAGAATTACAAGGTGGTCCTGATAGTGTAACACACAGAACTGGGATTTATTCTGTGTCCTTTATCAAGATCTGGTTTACATCCTGAGATGAGTACTATTAAACCTGCATGCAGCTCTGAGTAGGGGTTGAGGTCAGTATATCATTGAGGCTGGGATGAACTCTGCAGTGGATGCACGCCTGTGAGTACTGGAACACTTGCACATCGTACCTGGCGTTGTGTATAAAAGCAGCCTCCATGCAAAACATCTCAGCCACCAAATGAGGCACAGGCAGGGGTGAAAGATTCGGCTCAGGTAATTTAACTAATTCTGTTCTCTGTCAAACTTGGAAGTGAAGCACCATTTACATCTTTACATCTGTCATTTACTTATTCATGGGGCTTTACTATCTGAAACTCCACCTCAGGGTGGTTAGAATATAAGAAAAGACTGCTTGGTTTGGATTTTATATACTGCTACTGTATGCTACTGGTGGGTTAACAAGTGGGAGTGTGTTGGGAAAAGGTTTGTTTTAATATTGTAATGGCCTTTTTTCCTGTTCTTCTTTGTAAGATTTACCTTTTTTTTCTTTTTCTCTTTAAGTTCTGCCCGAAAACGGCTGCGGGAGGATAGAAGAGCCAACACAGCACAGAAGCTGCAGCAGATGAAGCAGAAGCTAAATGAGACTGAAAGAAAAAGAAAAAGGTGGTTATACTGGAAACCTATTCTCACTAAGATTGGGTTTGGTACAATGATATTAGTTGGTGCTTATTCTTGCTGGAAAATGTATTTTCAAGAATATTTCCTGTAAGTAAACAGTAAGTGTGACTGCTCCAACAGCTAATTTTGCTGGAAGGTAATGAGTAGGGATGTGACTTTAAGCATAAACCCCTTATTCCTGGAATGGGTACAGACTGTTACATACAATAGAGAAGTGATGTAAACTTGATCTTGTGTCGACATCTCAGGATTTTCCACTGCAGGTACTTAGAAAAATGAATTGCTGCCCTCCCCCAGTGCTGATGGTTTTTGTTTATATGAGCAGGTACAAACTTGCCATAACTGTTTATATACTTTTTAAAATGGTGTTCTACCAGATCTTAAGCAAATGCTGAACCATGTAGGTTTAGCTACTGAAGGCTGTCTGGATTTAAATTTACATGCCTGACATAAGCAATAAACAGTGTTGTATCATTTACATTATTAATGCAAAGAAGTTATCCTTAAATATGTGTAATGTGTAATGTACTAGTGACATGAACATAAACATTTTATATTCTTACGACCTAGGATAAATATATTTTATAATTGCATATTTAATCTTTTTGTAGTTCACTGTACTTTTAAAAGCTCAGTTTGTACAAATTTCTGACCAAAAGAATTTCATTTTGAAACTAAATGTAATTATAATTTGTTCATGAAAAGAACAGTGCAACCATTCCTCATATTTGACTTTCCAGTTTGAAATGAGCAGCTAGGGGTCTGWTGAAGCACTTGCCAATTTCTACTCTGTTAATTTTCATTCCTTATTTATTTTTTGTAGTTTTCATTATTTAAGTAAGAAGCAGAAATTTGATTTTTTTAAAGGCTTTTGAGAACTTAGCCCCCACTGAAAATCATACTGTTCATTAATGTAATCAGACTTCAGCTACTGTTTAAAGGTCAACATTGTTCAAGTTCTGACATTCCATTAAATATGAAACATAATGTTTTGTGTGTCTATAGATTTTAATTGCTAGAAAGAATAACATTAATTCATCAGTAATAGGTGTAGAAAGCACATCAAAGGAAACTAGTTGGACTTCCAGGAGTGGCTCTAATAGAAAAGAAATGTTAGTAGTGTTCTGCCATACCCAGTATTTTCAGCTGTATGAACCACTCTGGTTACTTCACAAGGTCTAGAACTGCTTTTCAGGTTCCCCAGCACTGTATTAGAGACACGCTAGTAAAACACTTGACTAATGTTTTGGGAATATCTGTGCTACAGCCCCTTTAAAATTACTGAGCACTTCCTTTCCATTACTTGGGCAATAACACTATCTCARTAGTATTCTACACAAACCACTTTCTACCCTTTAAATTTCCTTTGAATACAGAGATGGTGTGTGGCTGAATGTAGCTTGTTGTTCAAATTGGGATCTAGTAATTTGTAGGATTGGATTCTACTTTGAAATGTGAATTTTATTTATTCAAGCATGGCCTTGTTGGGCAACTTCAGAGAAGTTATCTTTTCTCCTTCTGTGTTCTAAGCTTAGTTGTTTTCTGTTGGGTGTGGGGTCTTGGGGGTTTTCTTCCATCCCCCTCCCCCATTTCGTAAAGCACTTGGGATTTACTGCTRAAAAATACTAAAAGAGCTGGATGATTACTTTGTTCCTTACTCAAAGGAATTAACTTCAAAGTTTTTCAGTGTGTTCAGGCTTGGTGGTAACATGAGGCACGGGGACCAGTTACTCTGACGTTTACTACACAAAGCTAAGTACAGCTTACTCTTTAAAATTCTCATTTTGCAATAGCCGATACTATTCTGGACTACACTGTTTGTATAATAAACAAATGCTGGAGRGTCCAGATGAGGAAAACAAGTGTCGTTTCATAGAGTACTGGATTTGGGAAGTTGTGCGTCAGTAGAACAAGATAATTTGTTCCATGGCATTGCTGATCAACCATGTAGCTCAAATAGCAAAATGACTTGTTAACTGCTGTGACATAGCAGCATACACAGACATAGCAGGTAGCTCATGTAGTGTAAGACATTTCACAATTTTTACAGCCACAGTAACTTTTAGCCAGCAAGAAGATTGTCAAARGATTTTTTTTTTCTCCATTAAATTGAGAAGACAGATTTTTCAGTATCAGCTGTAACTGATAGTAGGTGTAAATGTATGTGCCTTATAAAGATATTTTGGTTATGGAAAAATACAYGGAATGTAATTTAAATGCTTTTGTAACAGAAGTATTCCAGATTTTATTCTAAATACTTAAAAGCAGCTAAGGAAAAAGTGCAGGCAAAACTTTGACTGATACCACACTGTCATTTATTGCCCTTTTTTTGGCATGAGAAGGATTTCCTGGGCYACCAGTGTCCTACAGGCATTGAGCTCTAACTGCAGCTTGTCAAGTTGTCACTTGATTGTTTTTCCTGATTCTATCTTCTAAATTCTAGCTTTTCAGTTTTCTTGAACCTGAGTAAGCATTCCTCATTGCAGGGTGGGGCAGGGCAGGGGGCAGCCAATTTGTATCATCTCACACTCTGTTACCTTCTTGATGCAATAAAGCAGGACTTGCACATTCAGCAGTTGTTCTGTAAAAGTTTGGTTCTGTGATTGCAATTACCTTGGGAGTCTTAACTGTTAATAATTTAAGGAGGATGAACCAGTACAAGTCTTGGACAAAACTATTTTGAACGGTGAATTGYTCATGACAGTATGAGAATAGTAAGGAAAATCAAATGATTGGTCTCTTTGTACATTCCAGGAAATAATTTGGATAAAAATCTTCTTTCTGGTCCATCACTAATCCTTAAAACCCAAAATCTGGAGGAGGACYGTTTTACTTGCTGCACACTAAGCCCTTGTGATACTATGTTATTCTGAGGGATTTAAATTCGCAGCAGTTTTGTACAGGTGGATGTTAAATAGGAAMAAATATGGGCCAAAATGAAGAACTGTCAATCCCAGTTACCTCTATCATAGGATATGCTTAAAGGGTGAAATTGAATGACTTGCCTTCTGACATCTGCCTCTCCTCCTCCCTAGTTTCTGKCAAGCTGCTGGCTGGTCCCATGCTACTTCTATAATGTTGTTGGGCTCAATTCAAAGTGTTACTATGTTGTTTTTTTTCTCTCTCTGTGTTCTGGAAATGCATCAGTTGAAATATTTGATGCACAGTGGGCATCTCTGATTAAACAATGTTTGATTCTCAGATGAACACCCATTTACAAATCATGCACAATTTATTAAAAAGAATACCTAGCAAACATTTGGACCTCCACTGCAAGGAGTTTGCAATGCTGGAATTAATCCTTTAGGTTTGCTCTTTATGTTCTTGGTGCAGGGACAGTCCACTCAGTGACGGTACATCTGTATTTTCTTTGAAATGTATTAATAATTTAATTCAGTGTGAAATAGCAATTGGGGGAAAAAACCTCTGGATATATGTCATGGAAGTGAGATGTTGCCAGTGAAACGTAGCTTGTTCTGTTAAACCTTGAGTAATAGGGTTTACTGACATCAGTTTATGTCCTCCTGAAAAGGGAAGAGGCGTAAATGTGTATGCATGTATGTGTGACTGGATCATGCAGGCGAAGAAAAAGCCTGGTTAGCTTTATGTTTAATGAATGTAAACCAAATTATTTAGTTTGCTGTTTGGCATTATAGTAAAACCTGAGACACTTGAGGACTGCACGAGAAACTAAATTAACAATGACAAAAGAGGAAGTCTTCTGCAGGGCCAAGTGGCCTAAGCCAGAGGATGGTATTTGCAAGGTKATGTGACACACAGTAGTCTTCCTGGGCCTTTTTGTTTGCCCCCAAAGTTTTAAGCCAGTCTTTCATTTTTATGTACAAAAAATAAACGTGTTCAAAATTGCATCTCTGTCTGAGTCTTTATTTAAATTGGAAGGATAAATACTTGGAAGCTCTCTTTCAATGTGTCCTAATTGGCGGAGGAAAGCTGCATTATGCATCAGTGTAGTGCTTGCAGAACTCAGATGCATTTTACCTGTAGTAGCTTGGGTCATGGTGCTGTGAACACCACCTTGCCCAAGAACCACATGTCCAGTGCTGGTATGTCTTTCTCAYGACAGGAAATCTTTGCCTAGAAACAGTTAACTTTTGTGCCACTGTAGCAGGATTGGCCTACAGAGCTGTGAGAGGTGATGTGTTTGGAGATGCAGCCTGCCATAGTCCCACTGCAGCCCAAGGAGACTTCTGCAGTGCTTGTTAAATGTGTGAGGAAGTGGTTTGCTGGACTGAGACCTGTACCTGACACTGTCCAGCAAGGATTTGCCTTTTACTGTTACATGGAAATACCTTCTGGAAAAGCAGCGGCTTTCCAAGAGTACTTGCTCAGAGGCTTGCTCAGTAGTTGCTCCAGGGAACGCATGAGAAGCTGTTTGGTGTTGACAGTGAGCTGCAAACCTGCTGTCAGTTCTTAGTTCCTTTTTTTTGTTGGTTTTTTTCCGTACTCTGTACTGAATCGGTGACTTTCTTTTGGTTGTATGTCGCAGGCCCAGACTGACTGACACCTAAGCCTTCGAGACTTGTGAATATTCTGCAGCTATAAACTGCAAATTATTGACATGCAAAGCGAGACATGACCCCCCTCTTCGGGAACAAAAAATGAGGTCTGTTAAGTACCAAGAAGACCTCAGTTATCTGTTTACAGCGTAAACTACACCGAGGGGATGAAGACCACCAGCAGCGTGTGCTACTTTGCAAAACGAAATAATTTGCCATCTTGTGTTTTTATAATGCCTGTATTAATGTAGAAAGATGTAAAAGAAATAAATTAGGAAATATTTTGTTTTGTACTGCCATTCTTATTGTATTTTTATACTTTTTGGCAGCATTAAATATTTTTTTAAATTGATGATGTGCTGTTGTGTGCGCGTTATGTTAGGGAGAACCTATTAAGAGTGTGTTGTGGAAAAAGAAGGGTTTTGCTTTAAGGTTTCCTGACACTGTCTTAACTGGAAAAATGGCAATTTTATTAGAATGTGCTTTATGCAAGTATTCTCATTAATGCTAAGTATTGTAGTTTGATTTAGGAGGAACTCTTGCACATTTCTTTTGTWATACACCACTAAGAATATTATTTTATTAATCTGACCAGTTGGTTTGGTAATCCTTTTTATGTTTGCTATAAAATATGCACAAAACTTTCAGAGTAACTTTGTGATGGGGAAGTGTTCTGTTGGTGATGCTTTAAAGGAGAGAAAATGGAAAACCTGACCTGTCTTGACCCACAGTCCTGTGTAGTTAACGGGAGCTGAGGAACAAAAACAAAGCGCACAAAAGTTAATGGTGCCTATAATTAAACAGGTTTTGGATTGTGCCATCGCTGTGTGTTGTATTTACGGTATTTTCCTTCACATCTCCCACCTTCTGTCAGTGTTGTCCTTGACATAGTCAGGATGGATTGGAAATGGGTAACCCAGAGTACTGCTTAAACGAGTTCCTCCAACGGGGTCAGCAGCGTTTTCAGCCCTGTGCCTTCTATAACAGAGCTGATCTCAGTTCTGCACTTGTTCTCTGATGGTTTCAGATAAACCTTAACTCACAAAACCCCTATATATTTACTATGACTGTCTAAACTGGCTTATGGTGGGGTTTTACAYGGAGCTTGTGCTTTGCATATTTTTATAACAGGTTGTTGTGAAAACCCATATGAAAGTAAAGTGTGGAAGAAGGGGGAAATCTAGGCAAACTCAGGCAATTTTTGCTAAAAAAGGCAGCGCCCTGAAACCTTAGCAGAACTTGGTGYGAGGCCCATTCATGAAAGCAGTCATACTCAGAGTTGTGTTGAACTTGAAGGGGAAGCTGAATCAGGAGAGTACTTAATGCTATTACTGAGCTAAAGACACACTTGACACCACCCTGAATTTGCTAGTGTGGTTTGTCCAAATTTTTTTCTTCTGTAGATGATTGGCATTGTTCTGAGTCTATGCTGGGGGAAAAAGACAACATCATGACTTGAAAACTGAATCAAGTTGGTACAGCTGTGAAACCAGGAGTGTTTACAGGAAGAGATCAAGCTGTGCCAAAGCCATTGCAATAAACCCTGCTATTGTTGATTACCAGGAACAGAGCATGTTTTATGCCAGCTAGAACATCTTTGGATAAGGCTTTCAGCTGGTCATGCCTTTTACCTTTAGCTGTAGTTCAGGTTTTCATTGTTTTTCCCTCCTGGAGTTGTGAGTAAGCATGCAATGCATGACTACTGGAATTAYTCTCTCTGCTGCTATCACATATGCAACTAGTTTATCTTGTGGGGCATCAACAGCTTAATATGCTAATCAAAATGCTGCCTGCCCTTAGTATTTAAATGGTGTTCAGCTACTGAGCTGTTGGACTGAAGTTGAATGTCAGCCAACTTGATGAACTGGCAAAGGAGATCAAAATTTAGTACTTCCAAAACTGTTTCGGGTTTCATTGAGGGCTGCCTTGGGACAAAATTCTTGGTTTTCTCATCCAGGACCTTTCTGATCTGTGCTATTGCTTGGTTRTTCTACACAGGCCCCAATTCTTTATTGCTGGGAAAGTGTATTTAAAAAGGTGAAGAAAGGGGAGAAACTGCCTTTGGAGAAAAAGGACTAGTGTCTAGGTACAGCCTTGAAAAATGATCAGACTTGCAGGTGGCATTTTCTCCATGAAAAGGCTGTGTTTTACTGACTGCCGTTTTTTTTTTCTCCATGTTCAAGAGCAATGTTGCAGAGCTGTTTTTATTTTTGCTAGTCATCTGAACAGCAGCACAAAGGTGCGGCCTTGTCCTACAGGAAGGTTTTGGTTTGTGGAGGGGCTGCGCTCACCTGTCCTGGGCACTGGAGGCAGGAGCGGCTCGGGACCAAGGGCAGCTGCTGCCCGCCCGTGGAACTGCCGGTCCTGGAGAAGCTGCGTCCGTGTTCCTCCTCCTAAGGATCCGACTGCCCTCTACCTTCTCCACGGGGAACAGGAAAGCCTTAAGGATTTTCTCTTTCAGAAAGCACTCCCAGTAACACTCCCTTCACTACTTCTGTCYGGTCCTTCAGTCCTGCAAGACTTAATCTGCCCTCCCGCTCTCTATATACCTCTTAGTCATTTTGTTGCACTGTATTCGTGKTCAGTCTAAGAAGCTCATTGACCTAGAAAGCTTTAGTTTCAGCATCTTAGCAGCCTCTGAAAATGGAATGGACGCCTAGAAAAGAGAAGGCTCGGTAACCTAAGTGTGGCCTCCCAGTTCCCATAGAGAGCTACAAGAGAGTGGAGAGGGACTTTTTACACGGGTATGTAGTGACAGGAAAAAGGAAAACGGTTTCAAACTGAGAGTAGGTTTAGGTTGGGTATTAAGGAAGAAAATTTTTACTGTGAGGATCATGGATGCCTCATCCCTCAAAGTATTTAAGACCAGRTTGGCTGGAGATCTGAGCAACCTGGTCCAGTGGAGGGTGTCTACTGCCTACAGCAGTGGGGTTGGAACTAGAGGATCTTCAGGATCCCTTCCAACCCAAACCATTCTATGATTCTATGTAGACAGAAAAGACAGAACAGGCTGTTACACTGCTTCCAGTCTCCCCAGTTAAAGCTACCACAACAGCATTGGGAAAAGGCAAAACCAGATAATTTCTGACCTTCACTTACCTCACCAGGAAGTTYTGAAAAAAAGTTATGGTCCACAGTTGACATGGAAGAGGAGGGTTTYATCTTCCTAAGAAAATCCATGCCTACACATTGCTCTCAGTTCTCAACTGCATTAAGAAAGAACATCATAAGCTTGTCCACAGCAATAACTCTTAACCAGGGAAAAAGGTTTATTAAAAAATATTTTATTAGAAAAATTTTCAACCGAAGTTACTCAATAAACAACTGTACAAAACCTATTTCTTTGGTGAGTTTGCAAAAGTTACSTTAATTTCTTTAGCTACCCACATACATGAAAGAAATTTTTCTTAAATAAAGCATTTATGTAGACACCAAARCAAGCTGCTGCTCCTTGGCAATTACTGTGTAATCACCACCTCAAGGGACATCCGTGACTGCACACGTAACTCAYAGTGAGTTCAGAGCCCATCAGAAGAGAGCAGGTGGGAGACCATTGCCAAAAAGTAAGCGCCAAGAACTTGGTATCTTCCACTGTGAAGAAAGATCTGTGGAACTGTTGCTCTGCAAAAAAAACAGAATTAAGTTTTAAGTAGTAATGATGTAAACCTGTCTCTGGCAAGGGTATTAAAATAATGATCAGCAGTAAAAGTGTCAGTGCCACAGTGGGTTGCTTTCAAGAAGGCCACTGGARGRGGGATTRTTTCTTCAGGTGGGGAAACTCCCAGTGAGATTTTGATCAAAAATATATATATTTAATTTTGTGTATTYTTGATGACCAAGAGGCAAAATGGACCCATCTAGACTGAAATGACAATAATGGATATAAAATATGAAAGCAAGAACTTTAGATCAAACARTACTTACTTCACTTTTTATTAGCTGGAGCCATTCATTAAGATAGTTAACAAGAACAAATGCATCAGGGATGTTGTCTCCTTCTGAGCAAAATTTCAGAAGCACTGCCATTTGGATTCCCTTTGAACAGCTGCAACAAAAATAAGCATGCATTTATATTTCATTCTGAGATCCACAACTATTACGTTTATGTATTGAGTAGCAACAATATGCATATACCTTGTGAAAAGCCAAAGCCAAAAAGTAAAAATGTATGCATATGTATATTTTTTTTCCTTTCCAGATTTCCTTAATCACAGTTTCACACTTCATGTTCTTTTGCTAGTCTTGAATTTTTTCTTTACTTTGCAAGGCAGGAATCCCATCTTGCAAGAGTATTCAGGCCTTTTACATACTTAGTTTGCATTTTTGTGCTGGTGAGGCATTATACACATCCTTTGATACAATCACTCCTTATCTTTGTATTTGAAACCAGCAGCTTAGCAGTCTGTGTATCACTGCTTTACTCAGAATATGCTCATTTTTTCACTTAGACATTAAGGTGGTTATTTTAAATTTTTTTTCCAAGTCCTGGCAGGTCTTTTGCCTTTGCATATTGTTTCCATACTGAAGTCAGTATAAAGTTAAGCATGGCATTAGTAACTTTGCTGCTGTTGAATGCAAGTGTGGTCATGTCTCAAAAGTAATAGTTAAAAACTAAAACTCAATTTTTCACCTGACACCTACAACACATTTTTGCAGAACTACAGTTGTGCTATAAATATGTATTAGTATTCAAAATTTAGACACTCAGGCATGCTTTCAGCCCAACTTCTGATGCACACACCTTTTAATAAAACACCCACTACTAATTTTTTTTGCTAGCCCTGAAATCGTAACTCATTCTTAGTGCTCAGAATTGTTTTTGGGTTTTGGGTTTTTTTTCTATAACTGATGTTGGAAACATTTGCCTCAGGAAACAGTTTTAGTTAAATTAACACAGGTACAGGAATTCTACAGTTTACAAGCTGTGGTTTCCATAATATCAGACACCGGACTGATTGTGATCATACTGTAAAGGCTTTATTATTTTCCTTTAGCCCATTCCCTTATATTTTTATCTTATTCTAACTTTATGACACAGAATTTCCTACTTTTCTTCCTCTTAATTATGGGCCTGACCTGAAAGAAATTCTATTACTATAAAGCCCTGTTCTATAAAAAGGAGTTTCCTATTCTTGTAAMATAGCAGTTTATAAGATAATTTTCCCCAAGTACTAGAAACAAGACTTCTGATATCGTTCTGTGTTTATCTCTAGGCAACCCACCTCTCAGTAAACAAYAGTTTTGTGATGCCACCTCCAGGTATATGCAGAACTTTGTCTGTATCACTTATTCCAGGGTAAGCTGCTACTTTTTCCATTTCTTTCCAGTTTAACTCCTGCATACGGCCTCCAACTGCTTTCTCCAGATCAGGTGTGAGTAGGTAGCGCAGTGGTGTCCTAGAAATGAATCAAGGATACATTCAGTCTGACAAGGAAAGACACTACTCCAGTTATCACTAGTGGCAGACRGAAGATGCAAGCATTGAGGACCTCACACCTGCAGCAAAGAACTGCTCTGACATTCTCTCCCTCTTCAAATCAAAGTTAAAAAGTAAGTTTGTGGCCTCAAGACAGTACAAACTACTCAACTTTCTGCCACAAATAGAACTAAGGTACCTGCTTTTTAGGGGCTCAAATAACCAACGAGTGCCAAATACATAAACAGGGGACTGCTTATGGTTGTTAACAATAATTTTTCAAATAAAATGTGCTTTTTCTTCCTTCAGATAGGAGGTGATTAATTCAAAGTCAGTTAGGGTGATCTTGGACTTCAGTATGATAAGAGTATTTTTAATAAGGTCACACTACTAATACATGCAAACTTCAGTCAAGTTAAAAGTGTTTTCTGAATGCTCTACTCTCAGTCTAGTGCTATAAAATCTGCTATAAGGGAGTTCTGTGGTGCTGACAGAGCTGGGGGATTAAATCACCACAATTTATGATTYAGACCTCATCAAATAACCATCAGTCACTCTCATTTCATTCCATGTTAGCTGGCCATCCTGCAATTGTATGGATCTACCACTGTATCTGGGAGGTCAACAGACCTAAACCTGCTTTGAGGCTCTACATATTTATAAAGTCTTGGGATAACAACTRCAGAAATACTGATTTTATTTGCAKAAATACTGATTTTATTTATTTTTTGTTAAATCACCAATTACAATGCCCTCAATCAGCAAGAAATGCTTGCTTTTTAAATATCTAGTAAAAATACCTTGCAGTTGCCACCGTGCAGTTGCTTCCCAACAAATAATAACTRATAACTTTCTATTAAAAAAAAAAGCCTGACAACTTACTATATTAAAGAAAACCTTCCAAATGCGTAATAATGACAAAGAGGTAAGAAAGGAACCAATATTGTAATCCACTGTTAAAAATCTAATTTGTGACCTGTACACCAGTAGTGAACCCCTGACACTGCTTGCAACCACAAGAAGTTAAAACTGAGGCTCTGCTGCCTGGCATTGTGGGCCAAGTGCAATTTGCTTACAGCTTTTCATTTGATCAGTACTTTTGATAGTAGTAACCTAGAAAATTCAGAGCTTAATCCTGTACAACATKGTATTTTTATAGTATACTAAGCATTTTATGACCTATGTACACAGCCAAGCAAAAGCACCCTGCCAAAAGTACTCAATACCTGGAAGTAGAGGGAAATATGCCAGTCAAAAAAAAACCCAGAAACATCAATTAGGTCTTTTAAGGACACAAACATACCCCAGAAGCTGCTCATCATCACGCTGGTACGCGTGGCTGCTGGACAGAAGGACAACCCTGGCACATTTGCTGCTTTTCACCCAAGAAAGCAGGGTTTCACAGAATGGCCTGTACTTGTTCTTTATGAAAAGACACAGAAAAAAAGTGAAAAATTTAATGTGTCCTTAACAATTCGAGGTGTTATATATAAAGTTTAGCAGTAATGTAAATTATTCTTCATATCCACTTAGTCTTCACCCCCAGACATATTTTTAGAAAGGCAGAGAACTGCCCCAGTTGTTTACTTAATCAAAGCTACACATAGAATTGTAAGAATTATCATTAGGACTACATCAACAACAATACCACCTGTTTTGTGTGCTATTAAAACCAAGTGGAAAAGCTTTAGAGCAAGATGCAATGGCAGGATCACACAGTATTTTTCCACACTTTGAACTGCTAAAATACTGCACSGYATTTTTTTTTYCTGGCATGGCATTCTGCTTATTTTYAGTTACAGCCACTGCCCARTTTATGAGTAATACTAAATTCTTTGTTTTTATGTAATGAATGCAGTTTAAATGAATATAAAATACTACAGAAATAATTAAATTGGCATGACACACACAAAAAAAATAAAGCTATTACAAAGAACACAGAAAAACAATATATGTACAGGAAAAAAATACACAGACAACCCCAGACCATTTTGCGTTTCTAATAGTTTCTTAATACCTATGGAGATATTWACACTAAAATCTACCAACACAGGCAGCTGTTGTGGAGCTTGGAAGAGCAAAAGCAAAACCTGAACCCTTGATGAATACAGAAATCAGTAAAACTGTACCAAATCTAGAAGGTGTTACAGTATGAAGTAGAAAAATAATTTTGCTRGGCCACTTAAACTATTTGCCAACAGAACTATTCAAACCAAAAAGTGAAGTAAGAACAATCAATGAACATACATACCTTTATAAAAGGTGATCGGATCTGCAGAACTACAAGTTTCTTTGAAGGTAAGGAGTACACTACAAGAAGAAATCATTAAGTCTTGTTAAGAAAAAAACTGAGAAAGTGATCTGGGCTTAAAAATATCAGGAACGTCCCATTTACAAACTTCAGAATAGTAAACCTTTCAGCTATCAATTCATCCGGGAAAGCCTGACAACATCCACTGTGTTAAAAACATGTATTTCTGTGCATTGTATTTTCATCAGATGTAATTTCAGTTCTACTAAATTCAAAAGATTGAATGAAGAAAAATATATCAAGATTTGCCTCCTGTAATGATTCAGACAATTGATGCAGCTTTGCAAAGATTGGCAGATTATACTGAGATTTCTGTGATTTAAGAGAGTAAAAAATTAGAATGGAATGCAATGATCAATGCAGGAAAATAAACTAAGAATTTGTAGGGRAGTGAGAGAAATATTACATAGGGAAAAGGCAAAAGTATATAAGAAGGAAGAAGAGCAGATAAATATCCTTCGAAATCAGAAGTTCACCTTGTATTCCAGTAATTTATTTTAAGCATGTGCCCACTTGATGTTGCTTTGGATTAACACTGCAGAGAGTTTTGGCTGCACTGCAATATGCTTGAGATGCAACATTTCTTACTGGTTCCAAATGTCAAGTTGGTTTCCCAAAATAACAACAGGAACAGTTTCCTCTGTGAAGTGTAAATACATTCCTATCTGTAGGCTTCTGCAGTTATTACTGACCTTAATTTAACCACATCAGGAAAATGTAACAACAACAAAAAAAAAGGTAAATGTGATGTTCTTGCACYYTAACCTAGCAAAYASYTTCAGMATTCAATACCCACCTTCAGCATTTATACTCAGCTCAGTTGAGTTTTCCTCTGCTGTTGCATATGGGTTATTTCCAACCATTGGCACCAGGCAATCGGTGTAGAAGTAACCAACTTTAGTCATGTCAAGTGTGGAAATCACCAGATCTATTGCCAGCTGACCAACATTTCCCACGGACACTGCCGGCTGAAGTGACAGAATGTACCGAATTACAGGGTGCTTTATGGATGACATAAGGTGCTCTTCAAATAACGAAAGCTTAAAGTACTTAATTTCTGGTCAAACGTGATTTCTAAAAGTGGCTGTTCATCCTCTGGCAAAGGTAACTGTTTCTTGACAGAAGAATTAGAAAATACAGATTTTTGTTTCTGTCCCACAAAAACATCTTGGCCACTTCTGTGAATAATCTTGTCTCATTTTAAATTGAAAGAACTGTTTGGAAACTTAACTCCTCCCCGTTGTTTTTGTATAGAGAGTAGATAAAAGCCACTCAAGCAAATGATGTGAGACTGGCAATCTTCGCATGATGCCCAAAGGCGTCGCTGGTATTACATATCAAGCCTCAAAATCTCCGACTGACCCATAGGSTGTATGTAGGTTGTTTTTAATTTTTTAAGGATGAAAATTATAAGGGTACCCTTCAAATAATTTCCTAAGAATTGCTGCGGGTTACCACCAATMGGGGCAGACACTGACCTAATATACTGACCTAATATGATGGCACGGAAAGAGAAAGTCAAGAGTCTGTGTCCTTCCAAAGAAACTATTACAGGAAGACAACAATAAAACGTTCGGTTGCTTTCCTCTAATTTATAACCCAATCTACGAAATGCTGCTGCTGCCCATTGCTGAAGGACAGCGGATTTGAGGCTGACAGAAGCTGCAGGAGGACGCGGCAGCGCTGTGAGTGTCCCCACGGCCCGGTGGCTGGTACCCAGCTCCCCGCTAGCCCCACGCCAGGAGCACGGCAGTGATGCGCTTCCTGCTGCTCGTCAGCTGACCGGGAATGACTTCCTCCGCAGCCTGCACAGTCATCCCGGGCTCGGCAGCCCTGCCTGGGGAGCGATGGTCACCTACAGCTAACCCAGCAAAGACAGAAATGATGCGTTTTGCCCCCCCATCGCAGCCTGAGCTGGAGCTCTCGTCCCGCACTGACATCGTCACCTCGGGCGCATGACCTGACACTGATGTCACACCATGTGTGAAAAATACTTCCTAATGCAATCCTAATCCGAGATCTCAATGTAGCAGAAATGAGGGGGTTTTACATTGGAAACATTAATTTATCGCATCTAAATGAAAAAAAAAAAAAAAATCCCAAACTTTTATAGCAGAGGCAACCCGTGAGTGCTGCAGATCTTGTAAAAGCCCTTAAAGCGCATTAATTTTTACAGAAATAACATACGGCTATAGCTCTGAAATAGCATAGAGCTAATGCTCTAAAATAAAATACAGCGATTGCAGCTCGGCACGGATCATCTTGACAGAGACAAACCCGAGGTTCTGAGGAGAGAGAGAAGCTGACAGAAACGAAGGAAGAGGAAGAGACCGCGCTAAGCTCTGCTGCAGACAGAGCCCTCCAAATCCTCTTTTCCTCGGCAGAACACGCCACAGATTCCATACACACCGCCTGCCCTTCACCTCCTCCGCCTACCCAGGGACAAGCAGAGCAGGGCAGCGAGAGACACCAGAGCCCCCGTGTCCCGCCCTCAGCGCTGGATCCGGGAAAGCGACCCCTCAAAAGCACCGAGAGCGGGGGAAGGGGGAAACAGAAGCGCGACTCACCATGAGCAGAGTGAAGCCTTTAAAGTCGGGGGCGGCGGAGCCCCCGCCGCGGTCGCACGGAATGAACATGCCGGCCGGGAAAGGAGGAGGGAAGGAGGCAGTGAAGAAAGGAAGGAAGGAAGGAAGGAAGAAAAGGAGGAGGGAAGGAAGGAAGGAAGCAGGGCGCGGACGCCGTACCTGCGTGCTCCCGCCAGGGGGCGGTGGCGGCGCTGCCCGCGCTCGCTGTGAGGCGGTTGGGGCGCGTTCSCTCCCGCCTCCGCCATGTCGCTGCCGCCGGGGAAAGCCTCGGAGCTGAAGCAGATCATCCACCAGCAGCTGCTCAAGGTGGGAYTGGCGCCGCGGTCCGGCGCTGGAGAGACTTCCCCGGGCCCTGGGGGGGCGGGTTRTGCCGGGTCCCCGCCGGTGTCACCYCGCCGCGGGTGGCGGCAGCGCTCGCTGAGGCGGTGTCTGCACCGCCTGGCTTTGTTTTGCCAACTTGGGTCGCTTCAGGTGGTGTCCAGGCRCTGTTTTGTCGTTTTCTTGTTGCTTTTTGAGCGAGGACCTTGAACTGGCGGGGAAATAGGTACGGAGACTGTAACTCCTATATGGCTTGGTGCGGTGGTGAGTGTTCCCACCTGTCACACCTGAATGGGGATCTTGGATCGATCCAGAGGAGGCCACCAAGATGATCACAGGGAAGGAGCACCTCTTCTGCGAGGAAAAGCTGAGAAAATTGGGATTGTTCAGCCKGGAAAAGRGAAGGCTCAGTGGGGAGTTTATAGCAGCCTTCTTGTAACTGAAGGGAGCCTGCAAGAAAAGTGGAGAGAGACTTTTTACCAGAGCACTTWGTGACAGGACAAGGGAGGATGGATTCAAGATGAAAGAGAGCAGGTCTAGGTTAGATATTAGGAAGAAGTTTTCACTGGGATGGGTGGTGAGGCRCTGGAATAGGTTGCYTAGAARAGTTGTGAAGTCTTCCATYCCTGSAAGTGTTCAAGGCCAGGCTGGGTGGGGCTCTGAGCAACCTGATCTAGTGGAAGGTGCCCATGGCCAGGGCCCTGGAATGAGATGATCTKTAAGGTACTTTCCAGCCCGGGCCTTTCAGTGATTCTATTTCAGGTCCCAGTGGCTGTGTCCTTAACATCCTTCCAGTGTGAGACAGCTTTGTAAATCCATCCGCTTTCACAGCTCAGATGATGGGKAGGCATTCTTAGACTTCCGTTTGAGCTTAGGACAACCTTGCGAGGGAGATCTGCTACTTTTGTGCCTTACCTGCAAGTATATAAAAGCATATATTTTCCCTTAAAATATAAGAAGCTATATATTAAGCTTGAAGTTTGAGAGAGTTGGGAAACTAGAACAGTGACTGTTTTGTTACTGATGGCTTTGCAGACCTTTCGCTAGGAGGGAAGTTCAAGATGGGTTRCTGTTAAAGAGCACTGAAAATGCCTACGTTTGGTATGCTTGTAATTTTTTCATTGGGAGAGCTCCTTTTGTGAGATAGTGGCTCATTTGTTTAGYTCTGAAAGGCTCAGTATTTTGGTGYAGTTATTTCTGTGTTCYTASGAAAAYACCCTTAGCSTTACAGACTTAACTGTTAAGTTGTAGCTGCTGCCATACAAASAGCTGATGTTTGTAACATATAATGAATTTTCTTTCAGATGGATGTCCATGGGAGGATACGAGAAGTTCTTGCTGAGACTATACGAGAAGAGTTGGCACCCGAGCATCAGCAGTTATCCACAGAAGATCTGATAAAAGCCCTAAGACAGCGAGGAATCATTGATGATGTAATGAAGGAACTCAAATTTGTAACTGTAAGTAGCTTTTGAAGAGGGGAAATATTTTTGCTTATTCCTCTTACTGATGTGGTGTTTTGACCAAGTGAAAGTRTGCTGCTTCTGAARGTTTGTGAGGCATTACTGATTTKTAATTACAGTATTATCAATTACAGTACCATGCTGAAATTGGTTTGGTGATAATACTGCACTGAAARTATTTGTTCWGTTTTAGAAGGCAGCATACCTAAGGAATGTCATTCAGATTAAATGGAGGATTCTTTGATTTTTAGAAGACTGTGGTAAGAGCACTTTTGCATCCCTTGACTCCTTAAAAACTCTTAATTGTAATTCCAGGATGTGAACGAAAAGGAGAGGACTTCGGCTCCAAAACCATCAACACATTTTGTTGACAGGGAACCACCAGTTTTGAAAAAAAGTATGTTTCTTGTTTAAATGTTTGGATCATAGTTTTGAAACAGATTTGAAGTATGTGATTTTTGCACTCTGAATTAGTAATCCAGTATGAACTGGCATAAAGGTGGATGTTTGCTTATCCACAGGGAGTAAACTCATGTTAGCAGCAGCAATCAGTGTTGCATTAAATATTACTTATTATTTTATTTATTTTACAATAAGATAGCTTCCATATATTTTAAAACCATTTTCTCCTAAGCACTTGTTTCAAAAAAGATTTATTTTTTTTTTCTAGTCTCCTGTTAGTTAGCTGATATTTAACAATTTAAGCTTTTTAAGATCCGTTTGTAGTCTCTTCATTTTTATTGCTACGCTTTACAGCTAACATTGACCCAACACGGAGGTATCTTTACCTTCAGGTTTTGGGTGGAAAAGCTTTTCTGGAACATCTTCAGGAACCAGAGCCTCTGCCTGGCCAAATCTGCTCTACCTTCACTCTGTGTTTACATTTTCGAAACCAGCGCTACCGTTCCAAACCTGTACCCTGTGCCTGTGAACCAGATTTTCAGGATGGTTTTCTACTTGAAGTACACAAGGATAGCCTAGGTAGGGAATATTGTTTTAAGCTGATGGTGTTGGGATTTTTTTCTGACATAAGAGTTAACTGTGAAATATGTTTGATATTATTTAGTGGATTTCTTTCCTGTTTTTTGCCATGTTTTTCTAAGGAAACAGATTACTGTATTGGGTTATGCCACTTGCAGATCTTTCTCTGCTCTTGCCTCTTTTCCTTCTTTTTCACTCTAAACTAACTTGAAATTGACCAACTTTATCCATTCTTAAATGTTAATTATATTTTACTTTTTTGTGTATCTGAACCAATTGTGTTGCAGTACTCAACTACAAGAATCTTTTTATTTTCTCTGTAAATTAATAATCTTTCTATTGCTCTGTCCTAAACTGAATTTGTTTTTAGAGATGGGACAATTGCTTATGCTTCTGAACTCAAGATTTTYTTTTATACTCATTGCATACATTGCATTTTGTTGCATACTTTTTKTTAGATTCTGAGGAGAACTTGGGATGATAATATTCTTGCTGTCTTATTTTGGTTTAATAATGGCAGGTGACGGAAGTAAGATGGTGGATGCAACCACTATGTTATCCATATGTGACCCAGTGCATATGGTTCTGATCAAAACAGACACATTTGGTGAGACCACACTAGTGGCTTCCTATTTCTTGGAGTGGAGGTCTGTCTTGGCTGCAGAGAACGGCATAACAAATGTTGCTGTGGAGCTCCTGGGTGTGGGTAAGGAAAAACAATAAACATTTGATGGTGGCTTAAAATATAGGATACTTGTTTACAAGCTTAAAGCAGTATTTTTGATCGAGTTCATTTTTCGTTCAATTCAGAAATAACTGTAAAATATCCMTAGAAAGTGCCTAGAAGACTTAATAGTCAGATTTTTCTGTTACCAAGCTGCTAAAAATGAGTATTCCAGATCCCCTGTTATAATGGTCCTCATGTCTGGGAATTCTCACTATTGATCATCTGCAAAATCTGGTTACTTTATCAGAAACAGGCCAACCAAACAAAAATCCAGTAGGTAATCTCCAGGAGTATATCTGATCAGTGCACTGAGGAGTAAAATCCCACTTGTGTGCCTTTCATAGTGAACTAACAACTGCTAGAGAAAGGMATCTCTGCTCTGCTCCCATTTATCCCAGTAGCTGGAAGCTTGTTTTCTGAATGGCTTTGTTTAGGTGCTTAGCAGTTATACATATATTTATTGCTGTTTATCACGTGTCCCCAGTCCTGTCCTCTGGAATTCCAACCTAAGTTTTTAGGATACTATGGTTCAGTGAATAAAGACTGGATCTCTCATGACTTTCTACAAGACTTTTGTCAAAAGCTTAAGACATTACAAAGGGGAATGGATTCAAGCTGAATGAGAGTTGATTTAGATTAGATATTAGAAGAAATTCTTTCCTSTGAGGATGGTAAGGCRCTGGAACAGGTTGCCCAGAGAAGCTGTGGATGCCACATTCCAAGAAGTTTTCAAGGGCAGCTTGGATGGAGCTCTGAGCAGCGTAATTTGGTGGATGGTGTCCCWGCTCATGGCAGGGGGATTGGAGCTAGATGCTCTTTAAGATCCATCCAACCCAGGCCATTCTGATTTTTCTTTTCTATAATGACTCGGGAATGCATAGCAAATAAGTTGAGTTTAATATCAGGTAGGTGATGGAGCAAGTTAAATTTAATTCTCATTAGCTTTTTTTCAAGTAGTAAAGTATCAATCCAGTAAATCCAGTACTTTTTCTCCTCTTCAAAATCTTGTCATTGTAYAAAATACATCAAGAACATCAAGGCAGGCTGCCACCTTGGATAAACTGGTTTGCAAGGCTTCCATTGCTTTTATTCCTTATAGTTCCATCTTAATCTGTTTTGTTGTTCATGTAACTCAAAATTTTCAGCATTAGGCAACAATATTAAGTTGGGGAGGTGTTGTTTCATTTGTTTGTTGTTTTGGGAAGTTTTTTAAGTTGATTAATCTCTTTGTATGACAGCCAGGATCCTTCATAATGAACAGTGTCTTGGGGAAGATGAGCTTCACTTATTTCCTACTATTTCAGTTCGAGCTATTTGTGTAATCAGTAGGAATAGGCACATTTATAGTGTGTGATTCTCTGACTTGGTTTTAGATGCCCCTACTAGACATTTCTGGGATACCATACATCTCCTGTGGATTCCACATTCCCTGGCTGCAAATAGGGCCTTGCATGATTGTCTTGGATCTAGACACCTGTGCTTTATTTGCCGTATGCTTTCTTACAGCCTCATTTGAATTTGAAATTTAAATAAAGATTCTTACTTTGCCTRTATTTAAAGAAGTTTAGTTACTTTTTGTGATTATATGTAAGGCTAACCTACATATTTTAATTGTTTGCCCCTGCCTGGMTGAAATAATCCAAGGAAATTGAATATGAAAGAACTGATGAAAATTTATTTTGTTTCAAAGGTACAGAGTCAAAGGTTTCYGTTGGTATTTTAAACATCAGACTGGAAATGTATCCACAGCTTAATAAGACACTTTCTTCAGAAATAACTAGTACTCAAGTAAGTAATTTCTGGGAGGGCTAACTTACTCTTTTGTCGGTGGTAGTGGGGAAGGTCAGTATAGAATTGCAGTTGTTGAGGGCTGTGGGGTTTTTGAATGTTTCACACTTCTTTTTTTTTTCTATTAAATTTAATTACCTTTTTAAAACTACTTTGTCTATGCTGAACATTACTCAAAAATATTACTTTCATAGGTTTTTCTAATTACTTGTGTCAAAACCCCTGAAGAAAAAAGAAAGATGCAATATACCTGTTTTTCTTCCAGTAGTATATATRTTTTCTTACTCTCTTTTCCATGTGAAATAGTAATTTCAAATCAGTTATTCTGTTTGGAAAGCCAGTAAATGTTGACCTGAAGGTGCATGCAGATACTCTTCTGCACATTAAAATCCAAGCAATCCTTCTGTATAGAAATGCATTACTTAAAATGAACAGTACTTTGGTCAAGCTTGATATATGAACCTACAAACAAGAAATACAACTTGATTTTTTTCTTAATTGAATTTCCATTTAAAAAGACTATGGATTTGCATGATGCACTGAAAATAYTAAGCTTTATTTTACATATGCCAGGATGTGCTATTAATGTACTTAGTGATCATGGGGTTTTTTCTCGTGTTTGGGATTAGTGTGTGTAGACTGGGTTTGTTTTTCCTACCTACAGTTCTCTTTGGAACGTCAGAGAACAGCAGAAAAAGAACGTTTATTTCTTGTGTATGCCAAACAGTGGTGGAGAGAATACCTGCAGATCAGGCCTACCCACAATGCAAGGCTGGTAAAGATCTTTGCACAGGTTTGTAAATTTTACAAATAGACTAGTCCTTTTTTTAAGTTACCTTTTTATTTTATTTTATTTTGAACTTTATGTGTAYGTGGAATCTGTGTAGATTTATGGTGGTTATGTTCAGGTCAGGGCTACATGGGGTGTGTTATGCAAAAAATTAGATTTTTTTAGTAAGGATTGAACTTCAGTTCAGTGAGTTTAATAGCATGATGYAGACAGCAGGGTTGCTCTGACTACCTCTGATGTACAAAGTGAAAAARCCTGTTTAGTCTTTTCCTTGAACATTCACAAATGGCAGACTTAGGTGATTTGTACAAAYTATTTCAGATAAATTTTGTACCAGATAAAACATTTACAAAAAATTGACTGCCTAGATCTATTAGAATAGATCCACACCATAGCTGAACTCTGTGTGGTGTGCAGTGCAGTCTGTCTGGTTAATGTCACAACAGCTACAGTCATAATTATTGGAGTCTAAAAAATTACTCTGTGTGTTGCTTCTCAGCTACTGTTCCTGTGTAAAAAGAGTGGTATGATCCTTGCATTTTTCATGCTAAGAATTCATCTTGTGTAATAGCTATTTTCCCGGCACAGTAACTTCTTATCTCAAAGTAGTCTCCTGAAGCAATCTGTGCCTCCTCTTTCTCTTTGGTGAGGCAGCAGTTCCCTTCTGTCTGTGCCATGAGTGTGCAGGAATGATGTGAACTTCCAAATCCCAGCCAGCAGCTGTGCCACCATCCAGTCACTCTCTCACTCCACCCCAGTGCAATGGGGACAAGAATCAAAGAGGACAAAAMCAAGGAAAAGTTCATGGGTTGAGATAAAGGTGGTTTAATAAATGAAGGAAAGAAAGAAAGGAACAATGGGAAAACWGGAATGCAAAGACAGTCACTCACCACCTCCCAGAGCAGACAGATGCCCAGATAAGTCTCCAAGCGGGGGCAAGTTTAGGAAAAGTGCGTTCCCCACCCCACCAGTTTTATTGCTGAGCATGACACTAYATGGCATRGAATATCCCTTTGGTCAGTTGGGGTCAGCTGTCCTGGCTGTGTCCTCTCCCAGCTTCTTGTCCACCCTGAGCCTACAACTGCCATGCTGAGCCTACAACTGTGTGGCCGAATGAGAAACAGAGAAGGCYKTGAWGCTGTGCAAGCCCTGGTCAGCAGCAGCTAAAACACCAGTGTGTTCCCAGCACTGTTTTGGTCACACATCTAAAATGCAGCACGTGGAAGGCTGCTGTGAAGAAAACAAACTCCCTTCCAAACAGATGCAGTACAAAGGTTTAAGAGTTTCAAGGCCAGGCATCAAGAGAAACAAAGCTGTAGTTAAGAAGGATGGGAGCTAGACCCTGTTAGTTCAGTACCTATAGAAAGCTTATCATGAGTCTCTCACTGGCCGTATCAAATCTTAGTAAACCTTTCTGGGAACAGAAATGAGTTTATTAGATTAGTTTGATAATTTATTTACCATCCAGCTTCAGATGAGTAATGAAGAAACAGGCATCATCTATATGAGGCTATATTAAAAAATAAATCTTGCCTGGAGGGGTTTTTTATTGCTCTTGAGCTGTGAAATAGTTTTCAACAGGATTCCAGTCAGTTTCAAATAAATACGGCTTTTTTCCATCAGCTTGCTGGAAAAGCATGACAAAACCTTAAGAGGGACAGTATGTGATTACAGTAAAAATATGAGACCATAATTTCCTGAAGKTGCAGAGATTTCAAAGGCTTTGATCCCTTTGTGAAATATATGAGCATGAAAGTACCAATTTAGCCCAGTGAGGAACAGAAGACCTCTGTACTACTTGAATCATTTTAATAGTTGATAACCATAATATTTGCCTGCTGCATGTGATAAAACAGACCTTTTRAAGACATCTTATTTTTTCATTTTTCCAAGAGCTTAAAAATTCTTAGTATTAATGTTTCATTTACATAGGTYTAGTTACTTCATTTTGAGTAATTTTTTTATTGTTTGCTGTTATGAAAAGAGGAAGAGTGTTCAAATTCAGAAGCAAATAATTTTTGCTTTTTAACTCTCAAATCATTTGCTGAGTAATACTTTTGGGGGAAGKTATTTTTTGGGTTGTGGTGGAATTCGGTATGTGAGATTTGTTCTGGCTTGTTATTATGCTTGATGATAATGTGGAARTTGGTATTGGRTAGAGCATKARCAGTTCTTCACCCATTCAAGAAAATTAATTGCAGCCTGTGCTGTTCCAGGTGTTTGAACATTTAGTCTACTGACATAAACAGAATAAAATCTAACTGTGATGTCTTTAAATGAGTTTCCTTAATGGTCTTGTGCCTTTATTCTGGGGGTATTTTTTTGTCTTACTGCTTTTGAATGTAGCTTGTTCCAGGAAGGATATATCCCATAGGAAAAAAAGATAGTCTAGGGTAAGATTAACAATGCGTGACACTTGTGCAACTGTGTAGTGGTTTGAATGAATTTAATGGGAACAAAACACTCTTAAGCTTCAGCAAATTCTCTTCCTTTCTTTTCTCTACTCGGGTCTTAGAGACAACTTTTTTTTACAGAGAGGAAAGTGAAAAGAAAGGGGGAAAAAAACCTATTTATTTAAAAATTATAAAAACAAAAAGAAAAACTTGTGGAATCAGCTGTTAGATCTCAAAGCTTTTCTCTTTTTTCCTGGGAGTAGCTTCTCCTCTGGGGCTCTCAGAGGGGTTGGACATAGTTTTTTTCTGATAGTTCACTGAAGGATTTTTTTCTCTGTCGTGTTACGAGAATCTTCTAATTCTCAGATGACGAAGAGAAAAAAAAAATCGAGGAAAAATAAGTCTAAAGAAAGGTAGGAAAAGGAGCAGTCTCAGAGAGAGCAGGCAGCTTCTTTTTTACTGCTGATCCCGATAGAGAGCCTCTTGAGGGGGAAAAAAAAAGTGTGTGTCTTGTCTCTTTCTTTTTCATTGTCCTTGAAGGGAGGAACATCACTAAACAAACTAGAGCAGTCTCGACTAATGTATAGTTACAGAAGGGTTGTTTAACTTTCTTCTAACATAAGCAGATGATAGGAATACAATACTCAGCTAACCTAGGACAAACTGGCAAATAACCCCATTTTCYGTGTTCAGGATGAAAACGGGGTGAACCGCCCGGTGTGTTCCTACGTGAGGCCCCTTCGGGCGGGGCGGCTGCTGGACACGCCCAGGCAGGCAGCGCGCTTTGTCAGCGTCCTGGGCCACGAGAGAGCCCCGGTCATCGGCGGCGGTGGCGGCAAGCAGGAGCAATGGTGCACCCTCCTCGCCTTCCTGTGCAGGAACAAGGTGTGTTACTGATACACGTGGTTTGTATCAAAGTGACAAGGTGCTTATGAGGCCTATTAATTGAAAACTTTCTATAATCTTTTTATTATCAATATAAGAATGTAATAACTTTTTACATATTCTTAAAATACAATGTAATTGCTTTCAATATATTATCAATGATAACCTTTTTATATATTACTGTAAGCCTTTTAATAGTGTATTAAAAACATATAGTATACCAGCTGCACGTAATCTAACCAGCTGGATTAGTACACAGATATGTGAAATCACCAAGGGGCATAAATCAGAAAAAGGTCTGAAGAAAGTAGACAGGGAGATGTTATAACAAGGAACAGTAGAGAGCACTAATGAGAACTTGACAGAGGCACAGGACAGTCAGCAAAATAATTGAAAATGAAGACTTGGAGGACTAGAAAAAACCATGAACATCACAACTGTGCATGCCCTGAAGACAAAGGTTAAAAGTCCACCATGATGAAGAGGATGGTATCTCATTAGAGGGAGGCCCCCACGACCACTGAATTGGGATGACACATGCACACTTGTAAAACTATGGTATCATGTATTTGCATGCCCACGTGTGTTGGTGGGCATATGGTGGGTGTATGGGGGGCAGTGACAATGGTAATGTTACACCGTGCTTATTGGATAAATATGTGCTAATTTGAAGCAAAGGCAGGTGGGTTAGGAGGAGAAATCCCCTTCACCTCCAGTGCTGCAATAAACAAATACCTGCTCTATAGATATCGGTCTATGGAGTTTTATTTCAAGGCCTTTTTCGGGCATCATCACAGTACCCCTTATGTGGCACTACAGACTAGCTGTTGGATTCTGATGAAATTGGCAATTTAGTAAAATCAGATTTGGAAGATTCTCTAAGAGTCAGTTTAAGGTGTTAAAAGAGAAAAAGGTTCTAAATAGACAAGAAGACTTTGGAGCAGACTTCTTTTATTGCTGTTGTTGGGCTCCATTTGTCCATACATCTCTTTGACCCTGAGTTTGCTTTTCTTCAGTTGCATTTCTAAGAACACATATTATTATCCAATGAATCCTTGCTACTGTGCTGGACACAGGTTAAAATTATGGACTAATTTAGGAAGAGCAGGAACAGTCTCTTTAGTCTCTTGCTGTGTTGTTGGGAATTTTATTTGGGTTTTTTTTTTGCTTTTTGTTTTTTTTTTATTGTTGTTGTTTTTTTTTTTTTTTTTTTTTTTTTTTTTTTTTTATTTTTTTTTTTGTAATAGATATGTTAAAATATACTGACAGTCTTTATGTTACATTTTTGCAAGACAGGAATTTTCACTAAAAATGTCAGCCTAGTTCTTGGTGGTCTGACATTTGTATCATAAGAGTATRATAAATGAAACAAATTGTAACTCATTCTGGTTCATAGCTCTTCTGTTGTATGAGTAAAAGTAACAGTGATCACTTCCAGTATCTCTTTGGAGTGGTCAGTGCTTTTCATTGCCACAGAGATACTTCTGCCTTCAAAAATACTGTCACTGATGTGATTGCATTTACAAGACGGGTTTATGGCAGCAAAAGCTGTATCCCAGATTTTAGACCTGCCTGCAAGACCACACAGAACAGGCATTGGCTGTTGTCCCTGAATATCATGTGATGCAAAGGTGCCATGTAAAGGCAGCACTGGCTTTCAGATAGAGGTGGCAGTAGGGACTTTGAGGACCACTGTGTTTGGAGGCACAAAGAAAGGTGTTCCTTCAAGGCAGAAGTGGAAAGCTCTATGGAAAATAACTGAATGTAGCCCTTGAGACACCAGCTGGATCATTCTTTTTCTTGTGGAAAGTGGTGTGATATTATTAAAATAACACAAGTTCACTACAAACTTGTTTGAACCTTATCTGCATATTTCCTTTTTATGCTATGGTAAGGGAAGATTGTGCTGTCTTGCTACATCTAAAAACTCCTAACTTTGCATTTGCAACATTCTGGGTAGTTATTTGATTAAAGAGCCTTACTATTCTGSTTCTGAGTGCTGTACTTTGTTATGAAGCCTTCATTGCTTGAGCAATTTTTGTTCTTTAGTTTTTTTACTCTAACATTTACAAAGAACTCAAGAGACAAAGAATGCTAGACACTGCATTTGGAAACTGTTTTCTGTGAATTATCAGTGGTAGTAATGTGTTTATGTGTTTCCTTCTGACTGAAGGAAAAAGCAGCTGCACATGATTTCCAGCTGGCTTACAGTTAGATCTSTGGGGGACCTTGTTTCATCTTTGTCTAAATTCTGAACTTTGACATCACATTCAAGGAAGTGAAATACTAGTAGAATTATGTTTTATTAAGGGACACATTTTCTAACTGTGTGAACACACTGTGTGATTTCCAGTCTTGCTTCAGTTGTTTGACTTACATATGCTTTTACATTTAATTAGAACATTGGTTTTGTTGTCATGGGTCAGTAGATTCTGGTTTAGGTTACTTGAAGGTATCTTTATAATTGTAAGAATGTTTCACAGTATTAATCATACACTATACTTGAACAAACAATATCAACAGTCTATAAGTACAAATGCATTTTAAACTGATTTATTCTATTTCAGAAAATTAAAACTTATCTACTTTAAATGGTAAAATCCTGACTTTTGATAGATGCTTTAGCTAAATTTATGAGAGAAACATGACTTGTTGAATACTGGTTTCAGAAATACCACTATTTTCTTTCTTTAAGGTTTTGTCTATGCCTAATACTCAAAACAACTTATTAATATTTACTGTCTAGGGTGACTGTGAAGATCATGCTAACCTTCTGTGCAGTCTTCTTCTTGGATTTGGATTGGAAGCCTTTGTGTGTGTTGGAACAAAAGCAAAAGGAGTCCCCCACACTTGGGTAATGACTTGTGGAACTGATGGAACAATTACTTTTTGGGAGAGCTTAACAGGACATAGGTGAGTAAAAAGAATATAAGAAAACAGAACAATGTATATTGAAGTTTGTGTAGGATATTCTTGTTGCTGTTGTTTTGTTTTTTAAATCTTCATACCCTGTCATGTAATTCAGGTGATGTTGGTCTTTGAATCTTTTTTCTGTGTACTGCTTTTGCTTGGAAAATAAGTGATTCAGTGTGAGGGGAAGTATTTCATCAGTTTGTAATATATCAGTGTCTTTAATACTGTATGCTAACTGCTTTGTGTCTTATAGCAGCTGATGACCATCGACGCTATTGTTGCCATAATTTGTGATGGAGATGAAATATGACATGATGRTTTAGGAACCCATAGCTTTTTCTTGATTTCATCAGTGAATCAGTGTTGCGTTACTTTTTCCCCCCCCACAGAAATCTCTCTAAGTTCTCTGAGATTTTCTCTTGCTTTGACAAGAGAAAATTGACATTTGAGAAGGTCACATGTAGTTRTTTGGTGTACTAAAGCTTCTGGAACATGTTATATCCAGTGTTCAAAACAAGCAATTCTGTTTTGCCACTGTTTGTGTATTCTGTAATTATCACTTGCAGGTGTATTTCTCCAATGGTGATGAATAGCAGGGAAGCTGTATGAGCATGGTCTTACAGTTGCAAAATTTAACTGCTTGATTAATCAGCTTAGTTTTCTAGATTTAAAGAATAAAAAATGTTGTATTATTTGATTGCATATTATGCCTCCAAAGCATATGTAATTACATTTCTGTAAATAAATCAATGCCATTTTGAGGGGAAATATTGATGACAAACTTGGCTTGTATTTTTAAAGGAGAAATGGCTRTATCTGTCCCATCTAAATATTTTTACCTTGCCTTGAAATAAGCTGTATTAATAAATTGAATCTTTTTTACTAGGTACATCCACAGACCTATCAACCCTGATGACCCTCCACTAGTTGAACAACCCAAGCCACTGTATCCGTATCGCACAATAGGATGTATCTTCAACCATCAAAAGTTCTTTGGAAATTGTCAGCCCTCTGACGCCGTGGAGGTCTGTGTGTTTGACCTGTATGATGAATCTAAATGGAAACCCATGAGTGGAGAAGCAATAAAATCTGTGTGTCCTCCTGGAACAACGTCTTCAGTTCCGCCTTTTCCTCCTCTGTGTGCTTCTACAATAGACGCCGCTGTAACAAGCAACGAGATAGAAGTGCARCTGAGGATACTGGTCTCTGAATACAGAAAGGTGAGAAAGATTGGCAGTGATCTGTTCTGGTAATGGAGGTTCATGTGTTAACTGGATACTTGTTTTGGATAGCCATTTGTTAGTTCATACACTTGCATCTTTGCAATGTGTTTCCCATCAGCTTTTGCAGAAATGTGGTGTGAAAAATTAAATAACTGAAAAAATGCTTGGGAAGACTGTAATGAGCTGATTTAGACATTATACTTAATATTATTTGCAGTGGTGATCTGTAGCCTCATGTGTGGTCTCTTCCAACCCACYCTGCCTTTTCTCTCATCCTGGAACTGTGATCTTCAGCTTACTGGCACCTGCAGACCACCTGTGAGTGGTCTGTAAAAGCTCCAGGAAGATCAAATCTGGTTGTTACTGAGCTTTGTCTGTCCAGCATGAATAGATGCAGATAAAGCAGGCTTTCAGTTTTCGTGATCTTACTCTGACTGCTTTACAAAATCGGTGATATTTTTACAAGTTAGTTCTGTTCTTTACCAGGATTTTTGCAAGACATAATGCGCCAGAAAAGATACTWCTTGTGCTGGATATGAAGGCAATGATTTTTAAATCCCTGCTAGCTTATGTCTGGTTTTAGTGAGGTTTCTTGATTGTTTCTGTTTTCGTCTCCCCACATGATGCTCAACCTTTAGTGTGGTAAAGGAATTCTCAGAGTATGAGTCTCATGCAATATTGAATACATACATGGTAGATTTTTCTACTTCTTTGCATTTGGGCTGGTAGGAGGAAGGTGGAAACATGGATGGTAGAAAGATGCTGCTCTTGTATTTTGGGGAGCTGTTCTGCRTAATTCTTTCAGAAAGGGTTTACCATGAGACATTTGAAAAAATTGTCAGGTGAATYTTAGTTGATCTTTTCCATATTTTTGCTGTGTATTTATGCATGTSTTCTTACATTTCATGCAAAGATACTGTAGCTGAAACATCTGGTTTCAACTCTGCTGGCCTTACATTTTACTCTACTAGTTTAACTTCATTCCTTGATAAATGTTTGATACTTGTGATGCTGCTTGCTTTTGGTGGTGGTGTTTGCTTCTTTCTCCCTGTTGGTGTGTGAGTCAATATACAAATCTCCCTTTCTCATGAGTCACTGCCTTTGACTACCGAAGTAAAGATACTTGGATTTATTTGAATCRATACAGTAGCCAAG
Organism: Malurus melanocephalus; assembly: GCF_030028575.1. NCBI lineage: Eukaryota > Metazoa > Chordata > Aves > Passeriformes > Maluridae > Malurus > Malurus melanocephalus. The sequence continues at coordinate 1,843,500 of NW_026623331.1, read as the reverse complement.
TTTAGGTATATCCTGATGTACCTTCTGCACAGTTGTCATCGTTCTGTGATTTGCCTCCCAGGATCTTGGCTTTTCCACTGTTTGGGATGACCAGCTCTCCTATCTGTTGTCACCAGCACTAGCAGCCTATGAGCTCGAACGCACAACAGGTGTTTCTGCAGGAAATGAAGAGTTTCAGGATGCCGTGAGGAGAGCGGTGCCCGATGGTCACACATTCAAAGGGTTTCCCATCCATTTTGTGCACAGAAATGCCAGGAGAGCATTTGCCACATGTCTTCGGTAAGTTGAAATGTAAACATATAGGTATATGTTAAAACTATATGGTAATCCTTTCTTATTAACTGCAACTCATTTTTTTAAAATAATGAATTTTAAAGAACATTAATTTTCTTAGATTAGAACTGGAAGAAGTGTTACGTGGTATATGTAATGGGTCTTGGGGTACAGAGATTTTAAGTTATATTGGTGATTCARTGGTGATAGACTTCTCATGGATTAAACTGAAGAATGAAGAGTTAATTTCTCTGGACTTGTTAAAAGTCATGTCRTTTTCCTCCCAGGCAACAGGCCTTGCACTATAGAACAATATTATTATTTGTAGTGCCAGACTCATGGTATTCATTGTTACTCAAGTGCTAATCACGTTTGGAAAAAATTGCACTATGTAATTAAAAGTTTTAACAATATCTGCGGATTATCTGTTACTCCTGTGTTTCTTTTTGTCATATAGGTCTCCTTTTTGTGAAGAAATAGTCTGTTGTAGGGGAGACCAAGTGCGACTTGCAGTTCGTGTACGAGTGTTTACATACCCTGAATCTGCATGTGCTGTTTGGATCATGTTTGCTTGTAAATATCGCTCTGTCCTTTGAAAAAAAACCCAAATTATTAATACCTTTTTAGAGCTGCAAAATAATGTATGTGGGTATAAAATGATTCAATTAAAAACTAGTATTGTATTTTATATAAATGCCACTGATTTTGAACACCATGGTGTGTGTATTGAAGGGGATTGTGTATACAGTAATGATTGTATTTATAAARAGAATTTATTCTTTGTAATAAAATTTACTTTTAATATTTATAGAAATGTGAGTCAAGTTACTAAAATATGTGCAAAAAATACTGGCTTATTTTTTGCAGTTCTGAATTGGTGCAAGAGTTTGTTTAGAAGTAGGTCTGCTTTACCTCTACATGGTAAGGGACCATGTTCTACCTCTCATTTCCCTGTAGTGTGCAGATTGTTCTTTGTGAGTGACTGAGATCCAGAAATATTGATGTTTAAGCATGTGTCCTYTAGACAACATAATTTTTTCTGCCTCTCTTGGATCTAGCAGTAACTTCTATATTCAACTTCTGAGAACAGTTCAGTCAGATAATCTTGTTAATCTATGAATTTAATAATATATGGATTTATTTTTTAAATATATATTAAGACTTGGATACCTGAAGATCTATGAATTGAATAATTTATCCATTTATTTTTTAAAATAGATATTAATACTTGGGTACATTAAGATGTGAATAACTGTGATGGGTTAGATAAAGTAGGCTAACATGCCTTTTTCATCATGTTAGCTTAAGTTTCTGAGGTAGAAGTTGTAGCCAGCCATTTTACTTGACAACCATTTATGATTTTGTCTAAATCTGGCACTCAGATCTGTACCCATCTGTCATTTTGTCTGTCTTAAACCTGTGGGTGATGATTTTGCTTAGTATCTTTCAGTCTTCGTGCTTTGCAAAATGGCAAGCAGTTGGGCTTACTGAACTTCTCCATACCATACCTCTCAGTTTTTTGCCCATGTAAACTCCAGGCATCTCTTTGGGGCTGGAAAATCTGAAACTGTTTGGTTTCTTCTGTAGAAGCCATTCTGTGTCAGTGATAGCCCATGACCATCTCCTTTGGCTGTATTTGTGAGAAAGGTAACTCTTTCCTCTGCTGGTGCTAGAGGAAAAAAATTACCTGATCCTAGAGAAGCTTGCAACACATACAGCAGGAATGAATGYTGGCATTTTGCATGTGCATTTAATCAGCAGTGTGGCAGTGTGACACCATTTTTGTCCTTTTTTTTTCCAAGAAGTGTTAAATGCTTTCTATAGCAACACTTGAGTTTTTTTTAAAATTTAGGATTCTAATAGTACATTATGTACTTACTGGCCCTGCTGCTAACTTTACCAYTCTGGGTTTATGTTGTCTTTCTTTTTATGCCTGAAAGATCAAAACATATATATTTGCCTGTTGTACAGCATACAGGATGCYGATAAAAGCTTCACAAGTACAATTTCTCTCCCAACTGCATTGTATCTAAATGTAACATGAAAGGCTGTACATGCAATATGTGCATGGTGAATATCGGCGAATTTAACAGCGTTGTTTAAGTACCAGTTGTATCTTACATGTAGCGCTGTATGTTACACAAGAGGAAAGAAAAAAAGCAGCGGCGTTCAGTACAGCTGGAATTGGAATGGGAGAGGGGAGCTGGAAGTGGAATGGGAGAGGGGAGCTGGAAGTGGAATGGGAGAGGGGAGCTGGAAGTGGAATGGGAGAGGGGAGCTGGAAGTGGAATGGGAGAGTTGAGCTGGAAGTGGAATGGGAGAGGGGAGCTGGAAGTGGAATGGGAGAGGGGAGCTGGAAGTGGAATAGGGGAGGGGAGCTGGAAGTGGAATCGGGGAGGGGAGCTGGAAGTGGAATCGGGGAGGGGAGCTGGCTGGGGGCCCTGCCCGGCTGCAGTACCGCTCTTGTACGGCAGGCGGCACTCAGCGCTGTCCCGTCACACCCTCCCGGCTCCAATGGAGCAGGTGAGAAGGGGAGATTTTTAGTTCCCTTTAACGTTTGAAAGGTAGAACACTAAAGAGAAAAACATTGTGTGTTCGGGGTGAGCTCTGCTTATTTAGTCTGATGTTTTTCTGCGTGAAAGTGCTGATTTGCCTGGAGCGAAGCTGGCASGAAAAGCTGTGCACTTCTGGTGCCTAGGTGTGTTCAGGGCCAGGGACGTCAGTTCCCAGCTGCTTCGAAGATGATTCCCTTGTTGTTCCCTTTCTAGTCTGGGCTGGTCCAACTCTCTCTCTGTATCCTGGACGCTTCGAATCTTGCTGCTGCTGAGGATGGAGCTTTCCWGGAGGAGGTGTTTGCTTTGGTAGAGCAGACCCTGGAATTCAAAGCCACTCGCCCTCCTGCTGTGAAAGCGGGGACCTGCTGATATGTATCCCCGTATTCGTGATGGCGTGGGTTGGTGTCAGTGTTTAACACTTGGGGGTGCAGRGAGTGTCATCCCGCGTCCCGCCGGGAGCTGTTTGTTTCTGGGGATGGTGGTTACCAACACCCGGCTCAGAAACAGCRGCCCGAGGGTTTTGGGATAAGTGCACCAAATCACCATCCGTGTCTSTGGCAGAGATGGAAGCCCAGCGCCTCGGAAGGCGATCCGGGGCCGGTTGCCGTGGCAGCTCCGGCGTGAATCCCGCCGCGTCCTTCCCCGCGCCCGCCTTGTTGGCCGGTGGCGGCAGGGGGCGCTGCGGCGGCGGGCGGCGCCGTGCGGCGGGGGCGGGCGAGGACGAGGACGCCATTGCGTTGCTATGAGCTGTCGCTCCCCCTGCGGCGGCGGCGGCAGCGGGCGGACCGGGCGCCGATCCTGTGCCTGCCTTCCTCCTGACTCTTGCCTGTTTCCTGGCTCCTGCTGCCTGCCTCGCGGTTCGGGCTGTCCGTCCGGCGGCCTGGTGGCACTAGCGGGGCGGGGAGGATGAGTACAGCGGGACCGGGCGGCAGCAGCAGCACGAGCAGCAGCAGCAGCAGCAGCAGCAGCGCAAGCAGCAGCATCAGCGGCCGCTGCCGCGGCAGCGGGGCCGGTCACTGAGCGAGGAGCACCGCGGCGGACGCAGGGCATGGAGCCCCAGCCCGGCGCCTCCCGCCCGGCCGCCGAGGAGGAGGAGGACGGCGGCGGCGGGTCCGGCGGGCAGCCGGAGGCGCTGTCGCTGGAGGAGATCCTCCGGCTCTACAACCAGCCCATCAACGAGGAGCAGGCGTGGGCCGTGTGTTACCAGTGCTGCGCCTCGCTGCGCGCCCGCGCCCGCCGCGGAGAGCCCCCCGCCGCCAGGCTGGGAGCGGCGGCCGCGCACCTCCGCGTCTGGCGGGACGGCGCCGTCACCCTGGAGCAGGACGAGCCCGACCGGCCGCCCCCGCCCGCCGCAGGTAAGGCCGGGGACCGCCGCCGACCCCACGCAGCTCCCGGCGGCAGCAGCCGGGGGTCGGGCGCGGGCGGCCGCCCGTCTTCCATCAGCCTTTGTCCGGGAGGTGACGGTCCTTCCCGCTCGAGGGTGGCCGTGGGCGAGCGCTCGGCTCCTCGGTCGTGCCGGGGGCCCTGGGGGGATCTGCGTGTCTGTGTGTGTGTGTGTGTGTCCCTGCAGCATCTCGGTGTCGTGCGTGGAAAGGTAGAACTCGTCGCCTCGGATGCGATCGCCTGCGTGCGGACACGGGCAGGCGAATGCGGGTTCAGTGTTTTATAATTGCGTCGTCTCTCCTGGTGCGTAATCAATCCCGTGTCGTCCGCGCACCGGGAGCGCCTGCTCTTGTGGGCTCCCTGCTCCTGGGGTTCCTCCGGCTGCCGTGCATCCCGCAGGGGCTCCCGGAACAGTTTGGCATCAAAAGGCACCTATTAGAAATAGATCCATTTAGATGTGTGCTGACACTAAGTAAGTGAGAAAGCCGTGTACAGGGGCTTAGCACCTACCATCTGTTTTGTTAAAATACCCAGGAAAGCGCAGTTTGCATTGGAAAGGAAAATGAGGGCGCATGTCTGTTYCTCAACCTTTCAAAGCTTCTGGTTTTGAATGTGAAAAGCAGTATTTTTTTTTGTTGCAAGTAAAGCTCGATTTTGGAAAAGAAATCAAAGATAGGCAGCAGAAGGATGCGATTGGTTATCACATACATGATGGTATTCCCCAGCATCAGCCCAGTCCACATTCAGCGTCACAGAATTTTCTGGGAAGACAGAGGTTTCGGCATTTTAAAGTTATGTGAATCAGAAGGCAGTGGTAAATTCACAAAATGAGATTAATGGAGCCCTYAGCATTTAGAGCACGAATATTATGCCTGGTGTTACCATTTAATGAAGCCTTTGGATACAGTGCCTGTCTGAAAAGTCTTTTGGCAGAGATTTGCAGTAATCCAGTTTGGAGTTAGTGGTACATGCAAATACCAAAATATRTTTAGTGGAAGAAGGGACGTAATTTAGTTCTGCAATTGTAATGAGTCTAATAATGACTTCCATTTAAATGTGATCTGGTGTGCTTTTAAAATAGTTTTGAAAACCAGGTCTTTGTAATGTTAATTAAATGCCAGACCAACACCCAGAAATTCCAGGAAAATGCTCTCCTGACCAAGGCATCTGCATGTCACAAGCGCATTGAAGAGTTCTGTATTGCATATGTGTGCTACTTTTTCTTACAGTCTTTTGAAATGGCATTAAGACTTTATCTTTTCTCTATCCTACTGTAAGAAATATATTAATTTACTATGTATTTCTTTCTTTTGCTGCTTTTTTCCTGCTATTGGTGGATTTACCCCATTTCCTCTTACAGTATATTGTTACTGGCTGTAGRAAGGTGTTGGATGTACTTGGATATGGAGTTCAGGCCCCTCACTGATATCCAGCATGTTTAGTTTATGCTAAAGCTGCATGTCACATCTGCTTTACTGTGAAAATGTTTTAGTAAACATTTTCATGTGCTAACCTGTGTGTGTTGATACCACAATTACATTTTTGGATGGCCGATATATATATGTATATATTTTAATCTTCTGGCCCTGTCTATTTTTCTCCTTTTTTCACCTTATTAGTGTATGTACTATTTTGTGTAACACCACATGGGTGTGTTTATTTCTTGGGAATCTTAAGAGAGCGTGTGTATATATCTAAACAAAGATAACCAGTCTGCTAAGACCTCCCAGGAAAGCAGGAGGCGGGAGCTATCCCAGGGAGAGTACCCCCTCCAGTGTGTATAATAGAAAAGGGGAGGCGGGGATTTTTCTGCCAGCTGTCCGCTCCTAAAACACGCTCTGTGAACCTGCTTTTCCATCAGCTGCAGGCTGGTAGGTGCCTGGATTTGAAAWGAGGCAGGATTCCTCCTGGGGTCCTCTCCCTGCCCCTGAGCTTCCTCATCTACCTAACTTGGAATAGACTTTGGAAATAGAGGCCACTCAGCTTCCAGGCTTTCACGAAGGATTTTTTTGATTTGTGAAGCCTGCAGCAGGTTTTCCTGGAGATTGTCATATATGTGATACAGTGATTGTTGGGAATTCACTGTACTGAATATTGAGGAGCTGACAGGCAGCTTCTGGCTGGTATCTTTTGAACTGTTCCTGTTCTTATTGCTGACTGCATTCTCTTTGGGTGATGATTAATGAGCTTCCTCAGCCAGTTACAGCTTCAGCCTCTGGAATGGATATTTGTTTGTAGGCTCCTGTGTTCTCTTAGCACCAGTGAGGAAGAACCGGTGCCCTGGCGCCATGGCCTGGGGAGCAGTACAAGGTTAYATAGGCCCTGGAGCTGTATGGTCACAGTAATGTGACTTTCAAGATACCAATTAAAGTCCTCTTAAAAAGAAGTACTGATTATGTAGAAACTGATGGTACTTTTCCAAAGCAGTTTCTTGTGAAACAGTTTTCCAGGTCATGCCCAATACTTGAAATTCCAAGTAACAATATATAGAAATTGAAGAAAAATGTCCTTGAGATAGGAAAGAGATGAGTTTCACTGATAGTGGGRCAGAAAAATGCCCTTGGAGTTGAATCCCAGTCCTTAAAAACACCCAGAGACTAATTTTCAGATCCTTTTAGTTTTATCTGTGTGATCTATTAGTATTTTGTTATCTTTTTAAAAACTATTAGGTTTTGGTTAAACAGAAATAAAAAGATGATGGATGAAAGTGCCACCCAGTTGTTCATTTTCATGTCACCATTGTTATCACCTGAATCACTGACAAGAGGAGGATCAGGAAGGATTCCTGCTAATTGTTTTCCTGCCTTTGTATTTCAGACAATTTTGATTTAAATGCCTGTGTCAGGAGGTTTGTTAGAGCAATAGGSGTTCTGCAGGTTAAGCTCTGAGTTGTAAAGCTGTTTTGTTCTAGCAATACGTACAAAATGTGTAGGTATAGGTTGGTGCATAGGTTTGGATAGTTCACAGGAACAAATATTGGCTGTTAGTTTCTGTTTTAGTAAACAACAGAATCCTGTGTGGGCAAATAAAGGAATCCCTGAAGAATGGTGTCTTTGGGTAGTGAACATTCGGGCTTTGTCCAGGATTGTGGTGAACGATGTGATCAGTCACGCCTGTCAGTGGGGCTCGGGCAAAGTCAGGAGCAAACACAGCCGTGTCACAGAGTTTGCTCTAGAGATGCACATGAAGTGGTATTTTTACAGAGCAGTGCAGACATTTTTGCTTTTTCCAGAAGCAAAGTAAGAAAGAAAAAAGATTTTGCATGAATATGCAAAAAAAATTTAAAGCTCACTGTAGTTGTCTTAGTGTGGAGCATTGTCTGACCTCTAAAAACCACAGAAGTGTGGGTCCCTTCAAAATGCCCATGATGAAACTGGAGATACAGCATGGAATATATTTTAACTAATGAGTGCTATAGCAGTCTTTGTTACGTGCAATTGATATAAAAAGAGCTAACAGTGGCATCCAATAAAGTGCCAGATGCAATAAAAAACAACTTCTGAAYGAGCTAAAACGTTTGGGGTAAAGATGTGGTTTGACTCCTCCAAGCTCTCTTCTTGCAGAACCGCATTTATGTGTGTTTTTATAAATTTGAAGCAATAATGAAATGATAGATAGAGGAGCAGAAAACCCACACAGGAGCTGGCAATCGACATCATGCCCAGGATCCAGCAGCCCCAGGATACTGCAGAGGCTGCTTCACTGGGGTTGTGCCATCGCTGCAAGCTGGATAAGGAGCTCTTGCTTTTCAGTGCAGAGGCTGTGCCACCTCCTTCCCACAGAACAGTTTTTGGGGATGAACAAGCTTGGTAAAATGTAGGTTTTCCCTGGATGTTTGTTAGTGCCAGCTCTCTGGCTTAGCAAAGGCAGCCCCTGACTTTGGAYRTTGCACTGAGCTCCTGAAGAGSAGCACYCACRAGGATCTCAGAAAGGGGCAGAGTGGGTGTTTTGAGCACTGAGCCAGGGGGTTGGCATGAATGTGGTGCTGCTCAGCCTTCCCTTTCCCTCCCGAGAGCCTGCTTCTGTGGGTAGTGTCACTGGCCCTTCTTTTGCCTCCAGCCCTAGGAGAGAAAGCACACAGGCAAATTMCCGCTGGTCTTACCAGAAGCAAGTATTGTGCAGATTTTTGTCTTGGAAATGTGCCAGGCGTTCAGCAGGAGGGCATAACACATGGAGTATTCTGGCTTTGAATCAAAAAGATCACAGAAAAGTTGACTGCATGGTGGCTTTCACGGGACTTGGAGGGCTCAGGGTGAGACACGCTGGAGAAGAATAGTTTATGTTGTCTTGGCCATTTTAATGATTTTTGTGTCCCTTTTACATACTTGTCTGCCCAGGTTTTAGAAGGCAAGAGTGGAGAAATAGGATGACTAAATGCAAATTCAACTTTTGTGCATGAAGACATTCTGATCTGTCAGTCCCTGGTGGAGCACTGAGGAAAAATATGCATGATTTTTAGAGGAAAATGAATGTACTGCCATTTTTCTTCTAATTTTGTTGATCCTTTTTAAAGATGATGGATGGGAGTATCCTTTCTTGCTCTTTAAATTTTGAAAGAGGTGTTGCTATGAATCCTTCTAAAATAAGTAGTACCTTTAGGATGAAGACTTCATTGTGTTCAGAATTCAGATTTAGTTCGCAGGTATTCAGAAACATCTGTATTTAAAAATAGAAAGGYTTGATGTATTGAGCCTCACTTTCTTGTGCAAGAATTTTAAGATTGATACCTACGTAGGTATTTTAATGTTGGAAGTCAGTGTAGGARGAAAATAGTACTAGACAGCAGAAAGGAGCCTCGGTGAGTTGATGCTTCTGTCTCTTGCTGTACTGATCTGTGGAAGAGTGAAAGCTTAGGCTTTATTTATGCCAGGCTTTCTGTCATCAGTGTGGTTCCCAGTAGTAAGCGTGAACTGGAAGGCTTCCAGTCATGGCTTATGTGGGTGCATCCCGTGCACTGGGAGTTACGTGGGCTCTCTGTGAATATCWGCAGATGCTGGGCATCCTATTGTAGGCAGCTCTGGTGGGGGAGGACAAAATAAGCAAAGAAAAGATCTCAGAACAACAAAATAATGGGTTTGGTTAAAAAAGAAAAGTGCATMTTTCAAATGCCTGCACAAAAGAAATAGAAGGAAATTGCCAACAGGGATAAGTGACCTTAGTTACCGATATTTGTATGGGGAAATGTTGAAGATGGTAAGTATGCAGAGAAGGAATGAAGTCTGAAAACTGCATTCGTTCCCAAGGAAAACATTGAACTTTGAACTTAGAAAGAAGCACTTTGATGTGTTGTGGGCTCCTGATATTAATAATGACTTAAAGTAAAAGATAATACATCTTTTGTTTAACAGAGGTTTTCTTGGCTAAGCAGTAAAATGTTGCTGTAGAAAGGAAAATGGAATTTTAGTTGTCATTGTTAATGGTGATTGAAGAGTAGAGTGAAAAATAAGGCATCTGCCATGATGTTGCAGAGAGTTAATATCGTATCCCTATGGGACCTGGCTGGAGAAAGAATGAAGATGCTTTTTGTGGGGGAAGAAGTAGGTAGTGGATAATGGAGTCCAGCTTTAGGGCTGGCTGGAGTTGATAGTTTACCCCACAGTACCCTGTGAAAGGTGATGGCTGGGACTGGGGGAGCACAAGAGGAGCTTTGGAAATGAAGACAGAGGCAGTGTATGATGTGACAAGGGGGAGAGAGAAGGAGAGAGCGCCTTGAACAGGACGATTCAGAGCAGGATGTGATCAGAGCGACAGGCAGTGTGAATGGCCCGCACCACACCAGAACTGTGGATGRGTCTCACCCAAGCCAAGTGTGTAGTAGGAATGTTTCAGGTGATGAGAGGATTAAAGGCATGTAACATCCTGGATCCATGTTGGCAATGAATGTACCTTTATGAAAGTGGGGAAGGTTTCTCGTAATACCTGTTAAAAAGAAGCTGAAGAGTGTTTACTCTTTGTTTCTGAATTAGTTTGTCATGTTCCAGTGCTGGATTCAAACAGGAGACAATGCTGTCCTGTTCCTGATAAAACCTTAAAAGAGCTTGCATGACACATGCAACTATGATTGCATTTTATTGCTGAATTTTATTTCTGTGCACTTTAAGAGGAACAAAAGGAGATGAGTCACTTTGTGTAGTGTAAATACAAGACAGCAAAGACATAGCTGAGGCAGAGAAGAATTGAGAGAAGYCCTTTTTCATTTACTTGTGATAGTTTATTAACAGTTGGTGACAGTTCTTAACAGATCCAATAGTGCTGTGTTATCAGTTTAGAAAAGCTGTAACCAGCTTGAAACTCCAGATCCATCAAATATAATGGGGGAAACTGCTGATGGCTTGAATGGAGTCGCAGTTCTGCCAGGAGCACACATACTTGCTGAATGAGCAGGCGATGGGGTAGCTCCAGGAAAAATTAGAATATGATCAGAGTAACAGAAATTTTAAAAAATAAAAATCAAGACACATGAACTCTGCAAATTCATGATTTTTTTTGGTGATGGGTTGGTATCTGTACAGGCCAGAGTAGAGTGAGTGCAGTATCTCTTTTTAAGCATCGGCAGAAGAGACTGGCAGCTATGAATGGCATTCAGCAGCACTTGGAAATCCAGAGCTATGGCAGTTTGTATCTTAGAGTAACAAAAATTGATGTGATGCCTAGGAAAACTTACAGGTTGGCTAAGGAGAGTGAGCAGTGAAATACAGAAAAAATCATATGTTGATCACAGCCTTGTGCAGAATAGAAATGAGACAAGACAAAGAGCAACCATATAATTATATCTTAGGAGGTAGCTCTAAGGTAGCATGGATTTGTTAATTTGCAATTTAAAGTATTTTTATTACAACACTTAACAGRGTATTAATACAGAGGACCACTTAGTCATTAGCTTTGCTTTGTGCAATGTGCAAAAAGATTGCTTATGACTGTTCAAGATGAGGAGTAACTTCAATGAAGTGTTGAATGTAGAAAAAAGAAGAAGGCATGAAAAAAGATTTGCACAGGAAAGGAAAGTCCCGATTGTCATTGGTCTGAAAACCTCTCTAAGAATTTTCCTTGTATTCTCTTACAGTTTTTGCAATTTCTTTTCTCTTTCCCAAGCAGACAAATGAGGCATATAATTACTAAGTCATCAGCTGTAGTCTGATACAGAAATCATGAGTCATATCCAAAAAGCCACAAACTCTAAAACCTCAGCTCATTTCTTATTACTGTCTGATTACAGTATACTCAAAAAAATACTCAAAGCCTGAGTATTTTTCTTATGAGCTTGGGTGTATGCTTCCTGCTCTGAGGGGTCTTTGATTACCTCTCCTAATYGGGTCTGCTTCCTTCCACTTCTTCATGTTCTTACTCTTTTTGAGCTTCTTCCCTGCATCCTGATGTGTCTTACTCGTGAGCTATCCTTTGCCTATATTTGTCTTTTTCTCTTTTTCTATTTCTTTTTATCATGCAAGTTTTCACTGTCTGTTCTCAGCTTGGCTCACTCCTCCTGCATCAGTATTTTCTTCTCCATTTAATTAGTAATCCTATTCTTTGCATATTTATCTTCTTTTCCTTCTGCTGCATGACTTGTTTACTTATTTCATTCCCTTTTATTGGTGCTCATCTTCACTCCTGTATTGATGGAACTTGTCATTTTTGGTAACTAATCTGACCAGTTGCAGATTAGTTACCAAACCTCTGTTKTTTAATAATTCCAGATTTACCAAAACTCCAGTTTCTGCAATTTGATGTTTAAAAGTGAATCTGAACTTCTTTATTTTTTTTTTTTTTTGCTTGGGGAATCTTCATTTTCTTAAGGGCAGGAGCTCACTATTGTAGCTACAGTGCATCTTGAAGATGTAAAAGCTAGAAAACAAACACAAATTCTGTTTATTGTTAATTTGGGGGGTGTGACTGAAGACTGATCAACTCAAGGAACTCGAGTTATGATTCTCATTCTCTTCCTTGCTACCTTTCCTTAGCTTAGCCCTTATGTTCCTTCTTCATCCTCTTCCACTGTCCTCCAGGACATCCAGGCAGTGTCTGTCATTCCTGAGGGCAACTTGAGTTCTGTTATTGTGGCAACAGCAACTTGATTTCACTCCAAGCCTGCAGAAGTGGGTGGTGACATTTAATTATAATRTTAATCATTAACACAAAATGAGTTTCAGGTTTGTTGCCAATGTGTGCATCAGCCATGCTGTTGCCAGAGAATCAGTGTTTATCATTTCAATCCTGGAAGAAGCTGTCTTGAAGGGAATGCCTGTGGATCTGAGCAGAGCAGTCTGAGATACTAGAGGAAGATTAGGGAGATGCTCTGAGCTGCAGGGCTCTTAGAGAAGCTGATTATMRCCAAAATAATTGCCATGTGATCCTGGTGCCACATCACTAAAGYCAACTCTGTAGCTTGATTTTTCTTCAGCAAGRAGAGTGCAAATGGGTTTGCACATCSYATGTGCTGGCCTRCAAACAATCTGGRTCAGTCCATTYCARCAAACTGAGTTACCTGTTTTGCTCTTAAAACTCAGTCTTGAATGTGTGCTTYCTACCATTGGTAGGAGCACTGGGAGCTCCTGCCTTAAGGGATGAGACAGTGTTCCCTAGTGCTTGAGGAAGGTTTGTCATGATTTCTCCTGCTGAGGGTTGGACAGAACAATAATTTCCATATAGAAATTTTAAAGAACAAAAAATTGAATGTGAAGGTTTGGGGTTTCTTTTAAATTTTTTTTTTCTGTCAAATGTATCTCTCCGAAGACTGTTTCTAGAAGTACAGGAAACCTCCAATATAAGTCACTTTCCTTCTTGCAAAAACTGTTCATTTTTTTGTGTTTCAACAAGCTGAGGGTGAACACTGATCTAATTTTCCAAGCTGTAGTTTGTTTATAAACTGAAGTTGACAGTTAAAGTTATGCTGTTTACTGGTAATGAATGCATCAGCTTCTATTTGAARGCTGTCATGAAAAATTACTGTTGAATATTTTTTGGCAGTAAGAGTGGTAAAAATGCTGCRCAGATGAATATCTAGTTCAATGGTTCTGAAGTCTGAAGAAGCCTACGTCTATGTTAAGAAGCAGCAGCCAAAATAGCTTTTTAAGACTTTACSTGTTTACCAGAGAAGCACTTCATCATCCTTGCAGACAGAGACTATTCTATGACTTATGGGGAGTTTTTTTGTTCTCCCAGTGCAAATGAAGGAAGYGTGACCCTTAGGCTACATTTATGAGTTACTGCTTTTTCAGTCAGCTGAAGAGAGAAGAAATTTCTACTCCCAGCCAGTATAAATAAATACAGTATAAGTAAATTGGCTTGCAGGGGGCATGTAAAAGCAAATTAATTTCAATCTTGATAGATGCATGTGAATACGTTAACAATATTGTTGATGATCTCTTCAGAAATGTAGTAAATTCCCAATGGAGGGAGACCACAAGTGACTGCAAACAGCTTTGGGAAATCTGCTGAGTGTGTAGCTGGATTTAAGGTACAGAGGTTTATGGAATGGTATGGTTAATAATGATCCTAATGCAATTTATATTACAATAAATATTGTAAGCTATAAGTTGGTAGCTTGCACCAGCTATAGGACATTGTCTGGGTTCATGAGAGACTTAACCTGCTTATTACTGCCCCTTCCTGCCCCTCCATATGCAGTCATGATAACACTGTTGGGGTTTAAAATGCTGGTATATATAGGAATAAATAGTTAAATTTAATAATAAAGCRAAAAATGAGTAATGATTTGCTTTGAAAGCAGTAGTAAATTTTGATAGTACCATATATGAAATAAGAAAAGTTTCCAGAGTTTGAGTGATTTTCCTTGAGGAGCACCTTTCATGGAAGTTTATAAAAGGAGCTGCAAGATAAGCTTCCTGCTGTTACTTTCAGAAATTCAAATTTTTTCTCTCTTGTTTTGGTCTGGGCAGACTTATTTGTCTTCTGTGCTTTTGGGCTTATTTGGGACTTCTGCTAAAAGGATCTTCATAGGATCTCAGTGTTGCTATGAGGTGTAGCAATGAGTGCTTTGTGCTGCTGAGAGGATTTGTGGACAGTTTGGCTCCTGTTCCCTTAGACCATAGGAGATACTAGTTCAGATATTTTAAATTATCAGTGATTGCAAACATTGGTGGCTTGCTGTATGCATTGGATTGCTCTAGCTTTGGAATTAGTACTTTTTTTCTGAAATAGTGATTTTTTTTAAAAAAAGTAATGTCTATTTATAAAGACAGCATGTGCTTCCCCCCCCCATTTTTGCTACAGTTCTGTGAATTAATCTTGTAACATCTTGTGTCATAGTGATCCTTTGTTTTGGTCATCTGTCATTTGACTTTCACAAAAGTTGCCCCTAATGTTAATAAATCTACTAGTAGCCCCTAGTGTTAATAAATCTGCTAATAATTATAGGAATAGTTAGAAAACATTATTCCTGTTTATAATTTGTAACAATCACGTGGATGTTACAATTTTAAACACCAAAATATCTATTATGTGGATCTTACAGTGAATGAACCAGAGGTACCAGTCCTTTTGGAAAGATAATAATTTGCGATGCAAAAGCCTTTTAAAGTCACTCCTCTGCTCTTGRTTTTGAAGTCAGACACCAGTGCTAAGCATTCAGCTTGCTTTGGCAATGGTTCAAAGGGAAAGTAAACAACTTTCACTCTGTTAGGTGTGTGCTCCCTATTCATTCAGGATGTGTTTAACCTTCAGTTTCAAAGGGAAGGTGACCAGTTCAGTATGAAAAATTAGATTTTTTTCTGTGCAGGTGAGTCTTCCCCAGAGTTGAGTGTTTTGCATGCCGTTCATATGAAGTCAGTGTGATCACTTGTCTGTGCAAACATTGTGCCAGCCAGTTGGTTGAGCTTCCTTGGGCTTGTCAGCCAGTCTGATGAAATWGTCCTTCCAGTTATGGATACAAATCACAGGCTTTTCCAAACTATTGCAGTGTATCCTTCACAGCCATCACCTGAGCATGTGCTGTCAGTGTACATGCAGTCAAGCCAATGCGTCTTGTTCTGATTTTTGAGTATGAGAGGTCTCAGAATTATGTCATGTGTTTTGTAGGCTCTTTGTCATTGAGTCCAAAGCTGCAAATTCTAAACCAGCAGTGTGAGTGCAGTGCCACTGAAAAGCTAAGACAAAAAAAGTAGAATTTGATATAAAATGAATATCAAAATATTGGTGTTTTGAARTTAAAGTTTTAGGTAGGTCCCCTTTCAAATGGATAGATTTCTGTAGAATAATTTTTTTCTATCAGGAAATCATCCTGTTGGGATTCCTTCACACTATTTTGATAATGATTATTAATACAAGATGATAAAAGTGYTGCTTTTAGTGACATTTTACTTTCCTAATGCACTGTGAAATTTCAGTCTTTTTGCTAAGCTGTCAAGCTACTTTGGTATAAAACTGGTTTGTGTTTCAGAAAATTGAGATTTCAATTTAATGAAACAGTTCAGAAACTTAATTTTTCTTTATTAAACAAATTCCATAGTGATGTGTCTGAACTCAGAGGAAATGCAAAAATTGACAARTGGGACTTACAAAAATAGTACAGTAATGTTTTAACTTTAATTTGCCTGAACTTTGGGTTTCTGTTGAACTCTTTGAAATCCCAGAAGTATCAGATGAAACAGTAGCTTTTCCCTAGTTTATGAATTAATGCTGCTTATTCTCGTGGAATAACTTTGCTACTGCTTAATTCAAGCCAACATATTTTCATGTTCCCTCCATGGCCAAACATCAATCATATTATTTAAATAATGATGCCAGGCATTAAAGAGACATCTTTTTAAAAGCAGGTATTGTAAAGGATCCAAATARAAAGGGTAGGGCCTTCTTGTTGTTAATACCATGATGCATATATAATAAAGACATTATTGAAATGTGTGATTCAAGTAGGACAAAGAATACTTGGCAATTACTCAAAAAAGAGGAGTGACTCAAGTTTTTAGTTTTATTTTTTCCATTGTCTCTTACTTAATCGGAAAACTTTTTTTTTTCTCTTACAGATAAATCTGGCCGTGTACACTGCTCAGAAATGGAGGTAAGAAAAGTATTTTGTGTTCTCTGTTAGTGCTGATTTAACTCAGCTCTGTTTCATTAACTTATAGTGCACATGTAGTGTTCTTGCAGTGTGGAATTATTGCAAGGTTGTGCTTGTGTATTGTACTTAGGACTTCTGCTGGCAGGTGCAGTGAGGGTGTCTTAACATGGGATATTTAACCTTGTGTTCAAAATTAGAGGCAAGAAAGGTTGCATGGTTTTTCAAGAACAAAATTAAATTAAAAAAACAAAATTACATTCTAAGCAGCCAAAGTAATCTAATTTTATACTACTCTCTTTAAAACACATATGTATTTTAAAGAATATTTAATGTAGATAATTTTCTACATTGGATTAATGTTGGATTAATTATTTTGTTATACTCACTTTGGAAAGGACTATAGGTCACGGAATACATATTTTGTGTTTATGGAATGGCTTGGTCACTTTTGATGTCATGAGAATTTGCATGGAAGCAGAGAATAAAAGTTATATCAGGGTTGTTCATTTAAAGGCATCCTGATTTCAGATACTTTTGATATACTTTTTAATTTATCATTTGGCAGTGTTTTGGGGCCCAAGAAATACTGTATGTCTTGCTGGGGTAGCAACAGAAACAGAAATCCAGTTAAATGTGCTGGATTTATATGTTTAATCTCTGTTTTTGAAACTGTTATTAGTGCTGTAATTGTTTGATATGTCAGATTCATAGATTTAATCCAAGACTGAATGCAAAACTAAGCAGAACATCCAGCTGAACAAGATGTGGACTCATAGTCTAATTTTTATTATCATACAGTGTAAATGATACAGTCTACTCAAATAARCTTTTCCAGCAATAAATACAATTTCTGTGTCCTTTGCAGGGCAAGCCTTTTCTTGCCGCCTTTGAACTTTCTTTGAAATGTAAAACTGAGTTTTTACTTCAACTGTTCCATTCAGGAACAGTTCAACCTCAGGCTGAGCCTGGAGAWGGGACAAGTGGAGCATCTTAATTGGCGGGTTGTCAGCTTTCTCATCAATAATATATGAGAAGGTGACAAAGTGCTCTTACCAAGTGGTTTATTCATAGATTAACTGTGCATGATGATGGCTGGTTATAAAGACAAAATGAAAGGCCAGCTAATTCAACAACAAATGGTAAAATGGTGAGGCTTTCCAGGTTTTTTCAAGTATTAATAATAACATTAAAACCAGAAATGTCCTTTCTGCATGATACTGCGTAAGGAGTAATTCATAAGGGATGGAAGTACAGAAATTGGAAGTAGGCATGTTTTATTGCCTTGTGTGGTTTGGTTTAAACAAACACATCCTGGTTTTGTTTCAGGATTTGTAAAATCTTAGTTCCCAAATATAGTGCCTTAATTACAAATTATAATCTAGTGTGTCATATGCTTTGCATACTAAATATTGATTACAATTTTGTTTCGTTTTTTTTTAAAAGAAAGGTAATGAAAGGCCATAACACTAAAAACACAGATAATAAACTACTGTTAAAATATTTTTAATAAAACATAAAATAATTTATTTTGGGAAAGTAGAATTTTTTTTTTCAAATGAAAATATCTAGTAAGAGTCAGTTCAGTATGCTATATTTCATCTTCCATGGGAAAAGAGTTTTCTAATTTTGATCTTTTAAAAGTATATTTGTTGATAGTTGAAAAGCAGATTGAAGCTTCCCATGAGACAGAGGCTTCATTTTAAAATATCTCCAATAAGCATCACTGTGATCATTAGCACATTGACTCTTCTCTTTATCTTTGTCATTTTGAAGGAGGCTATGAAGGAGTCACTGGCTTTTTCCTCCCCCAAAATTCCTTTGGGGTTGCAGCGTTAGGCTTGAAGTTGATGATGTTTGTGTTTTTCAGAGCTAGGAATTCAGCAGAGACAGCTCGTCTCACTTTTTTGATTCCTGTGGAAGAGAGCATGGCCTAAATGAGCATATTTGGATATACGGGAAACTCCTTAAAATCTTAACTAATAACAATCATAACTTTTTTTTTTTTTGCAAAACATCCTGTAAACAATCCTGAATTGGTGCACATTTTATTTCAAGCCAGCAATTTGAGTGGTGTGTCARGTTCAGAGTCCAGGTGCCATACCCATGATAGGAAGATGGGAGTAAGGAATAAAGGTGACCTTGTTTAATCTGCACCTGCCTTATGTACTGTTATGTACATAATGATAGCGCTCCTTAGTCATCTCAGCCGAGGTGGTGAAATTATATAAAATATGCCAGCCTCATTTGTAAATATTTAGTGCTCATATAGAAGGTATTCTGTGAATGCAAAGTGATTCATCTGTAGGAGGGTTTAATTGCCTTCTATTTGAGAAGACCCACCTAAGTGAGAGCAGGCCTGTTGTGTGTGATTAATGCAGTTAACCAGGACGTGCACTAACACTGAGACACACGCAACCTCTCACRTTGTTCAAGAGTCTGAAAGGAATGAAATAGCCTGTCCCAAACAATGGTGAATGAATTATTCCACKCCATTCAGTCCAAGTCAAATCACTGAAGGAATCAATTGTGGAAGTGTTTTCGGTAGACTGTGCACTCTCTATGCAAATTCTATTCATGAGCTCTCAGTATYGCTATTAAAAATCTTAACCTACAGTGAAAAATCACAGTACTTGGCTATGGAGCTGATTTTTTTTAACCTTTTCATTGGAAACTTGAAGCACTGACTGTATTTCATATAACAATTCAGGGAAATACACATACAGTGTTGACTTTCATACAAATGAGAATATAMCTGTTAGTTTGGTGTATTGATGCAAATAAAATTAATCACCTCTCTCACGCAGATGAAAATGAGAACAGGTATTTAAGAGCACAGAATGTTAGGATTTCAAAAGGGGGGGGGGTCATAATTTTGTGTTAAAAACAATGCCACACCTATATTCATGTGTGTTACTTGCTGRTAATTCAAGCAGTGTAAAATGTGTATTTAGCATATACAATATCAAGGGTTCATTTTTTAATCTGCATTGAGTGTAAACAAAAGTAGTGTTCTGATTGAGGAGTAATTGCTGCAGCAAACAATCCTTGTCATGCACAGTGATAATCACTTTGTTCTCCTTCCTGAGCATTAACCTTATGGTGACAAGGGAGAAGAAATGTCACTGCACAGAGGACAGGCAAAAATGTTTGAGAATCATTTCTTTTAGTAAAATATGAATGTGACTTCATATGAAATAAGATTTCATTATATACTAAAAAAATAAATTTATCTGTGAGTGCTTGGTTACAAATCTGGTAATTCCATGAAAGCTTTCGATTTCTTGTGCTTTTAAGAGAAAATGAACAAGAACTTAGAATTGCCTTCTGGAAACCAAAGTAGAACCACGCATCTTTTCTTGCGAACGTTAATTTGTGCTTGAGCATTATGTGGCAGTTCTGATAAGTGAAGCACTCATCCCTTGCTGATGGAATTATCTCRCAGAGAAGCTGCACTCCAGCTTTTGAGGGACCTGTTATTTCAGATACCTGAAAGCTCATTATGCTTGTTCACTGATGTGGGGGTTCTGTGGCAGTCGGTCTGGCCTCCTGATTTTCCTGAAATACTCCATAGTTGCAAAGAAGCAGCTTAACAGACATTTGATTAAATAGCAAACACACAAAAAAGSACAGTCTAGATTTTGATCTTTAGTGTTTTTTAATGAACTGCTTTTTCAAGAGTAGTTTTGTTTTTTGTAATTTGTATAAGTTTCTAGCACATGGGGAGGAGATCGATCTTGGAGAAAAATGGATTTCTGGTGTTTACTTGCTATAAGCTTGACACATTGCCCTTTTCATTCAGTAGTTTCATTGGGAATACACAGCAAATATTGGGCTGGAGAACTAATAATGTATTTGGCTAAGCTGATTTAGTGATAGTCAAATCCGGCCATCTGTCCAGAGTTCTCTTAAGAGAATTCAGCTGTTTCTTGTAAAGGCTTTGTAATTTTGCAGTGTATGATGTGCCTTTATTAATSTACACACCCTAAAGTCACACAGGATTTATGATGAAATCTTCATTCCAGTGATACCACCGATAAACCTTTCAATCAACTGGGGAAGAGTCCAGAGGCGGTTTCAGCCTTTGGTCTTCTGACAATTTCAGATAATGGATGGTGGAAAAATAGTTCTTACAGGGAACATTTTGCCTGTGAAAAACACAAATAGTAGAGCATGGACTATTAAATTAAATGGTATTTGTTTTTCTTTGATGTTTTGGAGGTTTTGTCGGTTTTGGGGGTTTGTTTTTGGTGGGGGATTTTTGACTTTTGGTGACTACAGAATTGCCTATATTTTTTCATGGCATGAGATGGAAGAGTCTGCAACTACAGATTATCTGAATCTGAAAGAGGACTCAGAGTTCTGGAAGTATAAGATAATTTTCACAGCTCTTTAGTTTTGCAGAACCCTTTCTATATAAATTCTATCATATATAGAATTAAGAAGATACCCATCTAACCAAAGGCATGCTAGCATCCCTATGGCAGCAATCATATGTACTTATTGATAGTTATCATATCAATTAGCTTTAAGGTACTATTTTTTGAATAAACCAGTGCCAGTGGACGTGTTTGCCTGTCTGTTCAGAGCAAGAGACTAATTTGATTGCTCATTCAAACTCTAAGAAAAAATGAATTTTTAGATGTTGTTTGCATGCCTACAATTTAACGGCCCTTTGTGTTGTCCTTCTTTGTTGTTCTGTATAATAAAAGACAAGTTTRGAGTATTAGTATGAAATAAAAATGCTGTGCCTCATACTTTTTTTTTTGCTTCTTTTAGCAAATAAATTTTAGGCTGCAAAATTTACAACTACATTTCTGATGTGCTAAATCTCTTGAAAGGTTCTGCAATTATATGACATTGTTTTTCCATCAACTCTGCTAGTTATGAATGTACTGTTAGAGATGCTGTGTTTTCCTACTGCTTTGCTAATTTCCAAAAGGCTAATAGTAAAAGCGTGATAACATAAGGAGTACCCTTTCTGTGGATGGATGAATAGAAGTGGAAAATAGTGTGGTTGCATGGAGGGAGTTCTTTGTTACTTCTTGAAGGATTTTGCCTACGGCASAGCTGAAACTGAGGTGAAATACACCCTGGAGTTCAGTAAGTTCAGTTTCAGTGATAAGTTTGGCCTGATAGCRTTGGCTTTTTGATCTGTAGGGGACAAACTCCAACTCAAACCTTCTGTTCCTGAATATCTCTGTTCACTCAGAAGTTCAACATTCACAACGTRAGAGGCATGCAGCAGACAGGTGATGAGAATGAGATACATAAAATGTAGGTTAAATGACAGATGAAAAGCATACAGAGCAGCTCAGTCTCTGAAGATTTCCTGTTGTTTACAGCTCTTCTTTCCCTGCACCACTTCGGTTCACACAGCACTTATRCTTTCAGTGATGATTTTAGCAGTACTGAATAGGTTCAATTTGGTATTTCATTTTTGGGAAAATAAGGGAAATCAGACTTTAGCGTGTTTTGGGTTCTTTCTTCACATGAGCAAGGTGCATTTTAGTGGGCTGGTTACATATCTTAATATAATACTGCATTTTGTGCTGCATTTTTTAATCCATATTCTACTTTCGCTATTGTAGGACATGAATAACTGAATAACTTCCTTTCACKAAAGTGGGTATGCATGGTGTTTTATGAAGAATTTTGGATTTTATTTTTTTTTTTTTGGTAAAATGTGGTAGTCCTACTGGATTATTAAATCATCTTAAGGAAGTTGTTCAAATACACCTTTTTGTGTGTGTATGTTTCTAACCGATGTTTAATTTTTTTTATATTTCTATGTGACTGGGTTTAGAGGCTCTCCGACATAAAGTTCCTTGAAATCTAGGCAGCATTATTCCAACAACAATAACATGCATTGCTGGCCATGGCTAATTTTAACATAGCTAAGATGGCCTAATTGCTTGTTAATCAGTTTTGTATTTGGTCAGTGGTCAAAGAAGACAGGAACTGGAGAACTCAACACTTGATTTCACTTYAGCAGTTCAGTTACTAGGCACAGGTTTCCCAGTTTAAAAGCAAAWGTTGTTTTAAATTTAGCCATTAAGAACATGAGGTAAGAATTGAAAAACAATATCAGTAAGTTTGTTTTCAAAATGTGAAGAGATTTACAGTGAGAAAAATAGTTGTTTATAAATAAGATAAATTCAGAGTGCTCCCACCTACTTCGTTTAATACACCTGTGCTCTTCTTTGAAGTCATAACTTATTAAGATTGAGTCATTCTAACATTCCTGCTTTGAATGTGCTTAGAAATATTGATCTAATTCATCTAAACAATTCTTGTATGAAGTAGATCGTGTTTGAGCATTTAAATTCTTGTTAGTCACTTTATACTTCACATGTRTAGGATCCTAGCAATTTATACTTGGGAAAATAACAAAGTCTTATGAAAGGCTTTTTTAAAATGCAGCTTTAGCTGACCTAATGCAGAGGAACATGTGGAATTTTAAATGAACAAGTAGATAGTGTGGTTAATCTTTGTTTAGTCTTCAATCTCTCTTGCTGCTTTCTGTTATTTCCTCTCTCTGCTGGAAGCAAGAACGACTGTTGTCCTCTGGTTGTGAACATGCAGAAGCTTCATTTATTGCAGGAGAAGGGAGGAGAGATCTGGTGTGCCTCACAGGATTTCTAAAGGTTACTCAGGGAAACTACTAAGAGTAAAGCTTAATTGGAATTTTAGTAAGATACAGATTTTCAGCAGGTTAATAACAAGGCAGGCCATGGTGGTTGGTTCAGAAATTCCYTGTAACACTGTCTTTGAGCATTCAAATATCATAAGGCTTATTCTAGCATACAGTGAGATCACCAGATAACGATCTGTTGAAAATAGCATGGTTTTTTTTTTCATTAATCTCTCAGTTTTAGTTAATTCATGCACAAATACTTGTTTTTTTTTCTTTGTACTTCTGTGACTAAATGTTTTTCTTCCCATGAACACTTAGCATGAGTTTTTTATCTAAATCACTTGACCTGAGAAGTTGAGACATTAAACAAAGCAAGATTTGCAGTGGAGTTGTGAGAATGTGCAGCACTGTGARCTGTCTTTGGCAGAGCGGATCCTGAGTTGGTCTTGGGGCTCACTGAGGCAAAAGGGGGTTTTGTTAGTTTTGTACTTTCTTTTGTTGGACTCGACACAGTGCAATTCATTYGAGCTTTTGTTCCAAAGTGAACTTTATAGCAACTGGTAAGTTGCTGTGCTCCCCATGACCTACCAGTGTGAACATTTTCATCTTAAACTGTTTGATTTTGTCTGCCACTTACATGTCTGTAATGTCAATCACAGGGAGACAAAGCAAGCTCTAAGATTTCTTCTTCACAGCATGAAGGAAAGMAAGATGTTCCACACTGAACTCTTGGATTAGCATTTATTGTTGCTGTGTGCTGAAGCAGGTGAAGCAAAATACTTTTATTTACCATAAAAAAATAAAGAGGTTAAATTAAACACACAGATAATATTAGACTAAATTCTAAATGTGTATTTCATCACACCCCTTTCTTCTATTAACCAGTGGTAATTATGAAGCACCTGTAATGCATTTAGTACTTCACCCTCAGCAAGAAGGGAAGGTTAAATAATTAACTAGGACAAGGCAAGCTGTTCACACTTAGTAGATTAACTCCTRCTTCATTTAAGAAAGTAGGGGTACTCTGTTAAAGTGACCAGTTTTTCTCTACCACTTATTAGTCCCTAAGCCTGAAACACCCTTGTCCAAGTCTCCTGTCACCGTTTCTCACCTGTATTGTACCTTTACTTCCAAGTCTCCCTCTCCTGCTTTCTTTCAAAACTTTTTATAGTTCATTCATTAACCTCCTTTATTTCTGCTTCTCCTTAACCAGAAAGTTAATCATCTGCTTTTGCGGATGTCACTGCCTCTGCACAATATTTGATAATTCTCAGTGTTGCTGAAATGACTCTCTGTTCCAAATGTGTCCTTTCACAGATCTCTGCTCTTCTCCTTGTTTCTTCTGTTGGTCCTAGTGGATGTTGTACTGCTATCTGTATTTATTATTTTTCTGCTGTGTGTTTCTCATTGTGTCTTTATCTTCCTCTGTTATCTGGACCTGTGATACAGCGTTATCTTTGACTCGCACCCCTTCCTCTCCTCCAGATGCTTGCCAAATCCTTAATTACTGTCTGCTAAAAGCACCCCTCTCTTCTCTGTTGCCAAGATGATAATTCAGGCTTTGTGTTTTCTGTGTTGGGTTGTCTTGGCTGATGCAAACTGCCTGCCACCTACTCCTTTATTGGCAATGATGGGAATTATTTCTTCAAAGTTTTTCGAAAGACTCTCCTCTGGCTGCATTGTAGCTTTGGGATTGCCATATGTTGCTTTTTGCTTCACCTGTGACCTACACATTCAGGCGATCTTCTTCCTGCTATTATAGATCTGAAGCAAACACTCACTGTGTAGTAAACAAGTTGCTCCATCTGGTCTGTTTGTTTAGGAAGATGTGCCATGTGTTGTTTGCTTTTAGAGAAAGCTCTTACAAATTTTTCAGGGAACATAGATGAGAGAATGCACGTGTCCTTCTACACTACATATTTCAAACTCCTTYACTATATGGTGATTGTGAATCAATACTTTCTTGTGAATATGTTTTGTAGCATGTCGATTACATTGTTTTTCTGAGCATGTAACTTGTCCTTGAGTGTTTGAGTATTTCATTTATACTCTCAGAGTGAAAGCTTCATGCAATTCCTAAGTCTTCCTGAAATGTTTCATWTCACTGGGCATGGAAAAAATAAATACAGTTGAAACTGCATGAAAACAGTGAAGTACTTGTGGTCTCTGGTCCTTGGCCACCTTTTTGCCTTGTAATTTTCCAAAGAGCTGTTCTCGTTTATAATTTTGCGTTGCTTGCTACTGGAGTTCGCCTTAAATCTTCAACTAGTAACGCATGTAGAAAAATAGTTCTTTTCTCTTTTCTTCTTTCTTTTTTATGTGTCTGTACAATGACAGAAGTAATGTCATTAATGAACTTTGTTGGCCAGAATAATAACATCCAGCATTACTTTGTCATAATAGTTTTAGCTTTCTTTCRTTGTCCAACTGAATGTACTCAAGGACTTTTGGTGTGATTTTATTCAATAAATATTTTTTTATTATAGTGAATTTTTCTTCAAAGTTCTGCCAGCTTCAAAATTTTGTCAGCTGTCATTCAGATCTGGTAGAGAAAGCTGGTGCTGAACCTGAACCTGGCTGTCTTTATGCAGAGTCTGGTGCTTCCATTGCACAGCATGAAGGGCATTTGAACAGTGACACTGTGTACTTAGCAAGAATCAGCTGCATGGTTAAGTCTGTAAYGTTTAAAGCATTGGCACTGGGAAAATGTGTTGGAATACTATTTGTTTTTCATGTTTTGGACTCATTACTAGGTGAGAAATAAGAAGTTAATCTGAAAAACATAGGTTAGGATTGTTATATGAGAGAAAGGAAGAAAAACATGCAATTGTGATGGGGAGAGTTTTACCATTTATTTAGAGCATTATAGCAAAATTGTTTTTCAATTTCAAGTACTTCATTCTCTTACAGAAGGAAAATGTTTGTTCAAAAGTTAACATCTCTAATCCCTGCACTCTCAGCTTTCTGGAGTGTTGTCTGCCTACAACTCTCAGATGCTTAAGATGATTTCTGTGTCATTTTTGTGGTAGTTACMTATGCAAATGTAGTAGTAGACTTTGCAGTTTAAAACCCAGATCAGGAGGAAATKAGGTGTGTGATGAACTTGTGGCTCTGTGAGTTGCTCCAATGACTTAATTATATAGACACTGAAGCAGGCAAGGTGAATATTTTKGTGAAGAAAATAAATGCTGTTCTCATTTTAGAGAAAGAGAAGTTATAAGACATTAGGCAAAATGCTTGGTGTGACATTTGGTCTACATGGTGGAGCCAGCATAGAATCTAGATTGTTTTAGCCTTAATCACGAACCCCAAGATCTTTCTTCAGATTTTAAATACTACCCAAAATAACAAGCCCATTGCTTCACTGCCAAGAAATTACTAATTCCCTTGAGAGACATTTAATTAAGATAACTTGGAATTTACTTTCAGGCTAGGCTGTTCCTTATTTCCTGTGTCAACTTCTTAAATCCTTTAAAATTCTATGGAAGTAGTAGCCCATTCTCTTTAAAAATAAATTTCCTATCTTTCAGGGTTATACATGTAGATATTGCCATCCTAGTACAGCATCAGACTTTGCTTACTATTGTTCTTTTTCTGGAAATAGACAAACTGAGCTTTGTTCCTATGCAGAAGACAAGCTTGCCCTTAAATGTTTTGTATGCAATTCAGTCAAAAAAAGCATTTCAAAACAAATGTAGAMTGTTCGAAAAATATAAAAATGAACAGTTTCATAGAGTGTAAAAAGCAAACTTGGGGAATTTGAAGTAGGAATTTAGGTGTGAGCGAAGGGAAATTATAGCGGTTATAATGGATAGAAGCATCAAGAACTAATACAGAATAAGGAAACTTCTTTACTGCGGCATTTTGAAAGGTTGTGAAACAAATAAGGTCTGTTGTCATTAAAATGTGGATGAAATAATATTTAGCTTTGCGGTGTGGTATTGCTATAATAATAAATAGTCAAAGAACTGCAAATAGTCAAATAGAMAAAGAACTTGAAGAAAAAGTTCTGTTAGAAGTGAGCAAGCTTGGCGTTCTAAAAATAGAATTTCATTTCACAAAATCTGCATCARAGGACTGGTATAATTTTTTCTTGCAGTTGTATCATCAACAAACATATAATAATTRAGTCTAATTTGAATCTCACTATGAATTTATAGTGCAAAATAGCATTTTGGTGTTGTTTTAGAATTTAAAATGTCATGTGGAAACACAAAGTGTCAGACTAATAAGATTCCATGCACTTTCCTGTAGTGGCTTGTCCTTTTGTTTTGGAAAAGATGGCTCGTATATGGATGGAKATCTTGGATCTTCAATCTTATGTCYGTGAATATCTAGATAGATGGATTTTAGCAGACAGTGGGCACTGCAGCAGATACACATACACAATATCTTGAATTTCCTGTCTTGGAAACTTGAACATTATGAATTAACAGAAGATTGCGTTTGTGTTTTTGTTGTGTTGTTGTTCACCACTGATTGAATTTGTGTGACACTGGGGTTTTTGTTTGACGTGGCCTATTACAGATTTTATAAARGGACTGTGAAAGCAAGTTTCCCGAAAGCTTTCTGAATAGAGSATAGAAAAGTGTTGGTTGCTGTGCTTTTCCCCTGCTTACTGGCAGCAGGAACAAAGATCTACTTAAGACCTTGCTAAGGTCTCGTTAGGAGCATGCCCATCCCTCTCAGTCACCCAGTACAACAGGAACTATGTATTACTTTTTTATGATTCATTCTGTTGAAATTAGCTTGACTCACTTCTACTCTTTTACATCGCTTTCTCCCTTAAAATAATTATTTTCTAATTACTTTGCTTGTCACCTCTAGTGCCACATCTCTTTAGCTCCTTTACAAATAAGGATCTCAGTCTGCCTTTTTTTTTAAAATTGCTGCAATCTGCCTCCAGAGAACAGACTCCTCAAAGCATTCTTCTTGTCATCCACAAACACTCAGAGTATCTCTGCTGCTCCAGAGAGTTCCAGTGACCAGGTGTAGAGCTGTCAGTGGATTTAAATACCACAGACAGAGGAGGCAAAGCCCACTTTTGCAGAATCCTTCCTTGTAAAGGTGATGGGTGGCTATTTAAACCATGTTGGCCCCTTGTGTTCCAGGCTAATTCCTTTGTTGTCCCTGTCTTGACCCGGTTCTGCTGTGGCCTCAGGGACTGCAAATGGCAGGAGTCCTGGGCATCGTATGCAGGATTTCATCTGCAGAACTTACGAGGGCATCCTGAGCTAAAAAAAGTCTGAGCAAAAGAATCAGATACTAATGGACTCAGCAWACAAAAGTTCTCAGCCACAAATCATGCTAAATTCTGGTTGCCCTAGGCCTCGCAGCTGCTGCCATTGCACCTTCTGACAACACCTAGAGATGCAGAGTCAGGATTCTGGATGTACAGCTGACTCTTACAGGTGCCCTATTTCCCTCAATACCTTGGGTCTGGCATTTGCCCTTGGCCTGTGCCCTCCAGGGCTCTTGCAGCCTCTGTGTCCTCTTGACACTGAAATGAAGGAATAACTCATGCTGCCGCAGTCCCTTTTTAGAGATGTAATTATTGCACAAAGTCTCCAATTTCCATGGCTTCTTCCATTAAAGTGGCTGACTTAAGAATGTCTTGCAGAATTTCTAGGGTCAAGAAAAACAGGCATTGTCTTTTTCCAGCCTGCAGAGAATACTCCTAGGTCATAAGATGCTAARCAATCTGATTCTTGTATCATGAGACTGAACGATGCAACATCTTGCTGAATTTGTACCTTTGGCAGTATTTATTAGYGTTTCTTTCAAGTTGGTTTTCCTGTTAATCACAATGTAATTTTTGAGAGGATGTTGAAGATCCTATGACAACTGTTCATGTACAGACAATTTAATTGTGTTTTTCTTTAGATACGGAGAGTTCATGAGCTTTGTAACTTGCACTGAATGTGAAAAATTGTCTTTTAACATTCATGGGTCTGAGCCCTTCATATTATCTTTCAGATTTTTTGCCTCYACTGTGGAGTGAGTAACTGTGGGGGTTGCCCATCCCTACACAGATCCTTTCGACATGGCTAATGTGTTGTGCCAAGGCAGATTCTATTAGCTGTGGTTGTCCTGGCATTGCTGATTGCTGCTTATTTTGTGAGCCTTAGCTGCATTAGAGTTGATGTTGGGAAGGTTTCCAGCTCTGACTTCTCCAGCATGGGCACCAGGAGTGTGCAGCTTCATTAAGCTGCGTGGCATTGCTGATGACTCTGCTGTTTGCCAGGGGCAGTGCAGGGCTCTGGGTCCTCTCATGCATGAAGGCCTCTGCATTTTAATGCTTGTGAATTTGTGAGACAGGGCTCCAAATGGGCCACAGTTACAATGTTACAGAATCACAGAATAATGAATTTGGAAGGGACGTTTGAAGTGACTTCTGGTCATCTGGGGTGGATGACCAACATGCTGAAGGCATTACTAACTTCAAGTTAAATGTGGTTGATAAGGACCTTGCCTAGTTGCATCCAGGGCTGGACATCCCACAACCTCTTCAGGAAATCTGCTCCTCTGTTTCACCACCCTTCTTGTGAAGAACACATATGCAGGCAGCCACCCACCCAAAYATGGAAAAATAAATTCACAGTGGTATCTGTAGTTAGTTGAAAATGTAATTCATAGGTAGGAGTACATTCTTTCTTGTCTTTAATCCACCACCACTTGCTTTGAATTGCAGGTTGAGAAATACTGAGGCCATGGAGGTCAGTGCTCAGAGCAGGGCATTGATGTGGCAGCCCAACAYGAAAGACAAAGGCATGAGCTCCTTCTCAGAGTGCTGTTGAAGCTAGAGACAATGAGTGCTCTTATTTAAACCTTGCAAATAATTTTAAGGTATCRTTATTATTCTTTTCTGGATACAAAGCTCATATTTATCATGCATGGCAAGCAAAACCACACAGTTATATTTATTTTTGTCGTGGTAAAACAGCAGACCACAGAAAGCAGAGTGACCCATAATAYATTGGTGCTTCCTGTGAGGAGCAATATGGTATTGCTCGCTTTGCAGGCATGTAAAACAATGTCAGGAACTACAGTATTGTACAAGAAAAAAGTGAAGTGAGATTTGGTAGCTGTTCATTAAGTATGTATGGTAGGCAGATATGTGCTCATTTTGAATATGTAAATATCGGGGGGGGGGGGAACAGTTTCCCTTTAAGTGAAATGACTTCAAGAGTCATAGAGCCTTGTGACTGATCACAAGTTTTAGAAGAAACTTCAATTCACTGAACCTAATGTTACTTACATAAAGTTTGTTGTTACTTAATGACTCTTACAGATTGTAATGTTTAAAATACCCAACACATGTTACCATGATGTAGCCACTTTCAAATTTAATTGAATTATCTTGGAAAGACTACTAGGCAGCCATTGTTATTAGACATCTGAATACATTTCATTTTCTGATCTAGATTGTATCACTGTTTACCTGCARTGAAACCAGTGATGAAATGTTTTCCAAACAAATGAGCTGGGCAGTTTTTACATAAACTAAGAGCTCTCTGTATATCCTGGATCTTTCTCCCTTTGTTGTATATATTCTTTCTTCCTTCCCACATGGATGTCTCAAGTTTAGATACAACTTTGACAGGGATTATTGGTATGGATTTTATATACYTGAGATTATTTAATGTTTCTTATAGAAAGGCAGCTGCCTAACAATAGGTGATGTGCTATAAACCTTTTGCTCATAGATATACCTATACAAATAATTCGGTTTTAAAATAAGAAGGCTTCAAGATAAGCAAGTATTTCCCAGATATTAGTAATGTTTTATTAGCTGCTCATTTCTTAAACCAGCCTAAACATATGCTGTTTGGAACACTTTGGTGGTTTGTTTACTCATGTTGCTGTAATGAAATAATTTATGTTAAAAAGACTAAATCCCTGTGTGTAAGTCAATCCTTTTTATTGCTCCTTAAATGCTCTGAGTCAGGGTTATTTTAGCTGTGCATTAGCCTCTTCAAGTATTTGATGGGAAGAAAGTTTGGTTGTTTTCCAGGTTCAGAGAGGAGAGAGAGGAACCTAACACACAGGAGTCCTGAAATATTTTAATAGCTTGGAACGCCCACGCTGCCCTCGCATAGGGATATGAGGTGTCAAGAGATGGTGCAAGGAGGTTTCAGGGAGGAGGTGGAATTGTTGCCCTGGACTCTCAGAGTGCCAGCTGACTCACAGAGTGTCAYTGGGCGTGTGGGATGGTCAGATGGCCAGGAGGAATGAGCTGAGTGCTGGCTAAAGCAGGTTTGTTTCTCTAAAGGGAGTCTGAGGTCCTTACAAAGAACAAACAGGAGGAGGACACTGCTGCTACAGCCCCACTGTGTGCACTGGGGAGGATTGTGCAACCCAAAAYGAGTCTGCCAGTGCAGGAGTCACCCTCACGTGATACCCAAGGCTGATTTGTGGATGTGAAAATCACATGCATGTTTGTGTTCAGTATTTTCTGCAGTAGTTGTTGGTGTAATTTCTTTTAAAGGAAGGACTTGTTTATTTRTTACTGTTGATGGACCTAATTGGTGTTAGTTTCATAAACAATATTGGATTAAAAAGGCCATTGTTCTCTCCCACAAAACCATCAATGACTTGATTACAAGCATTTTCCAGGATATTCCCAAATACAATAGACTTCATTTAATTAAAAAATGWACAGAACAAAAATGAACAATGTGGGCTTGTGAGTAGTCTCATGGACAGTTACGAAATCAGTGTAGCGAGCAAATTGCCAAATCTTTATTCTGTAGGATGATGTTTCTCTTTTCCTGAAGAACATGACTATTATTTTGKCTCAGAGGTCAGAACAACTCAAGATGAATAAAGAGTCCGATGCTGCTGTCTCACAAGCGAACTTTCCAAGTCCTATATGTTTTGTATGTCTTAGTTGTATTAGGTTATGTCTGAGCACTGGATTCTTCCTTTTCCTGACTTCAGACATCTGATTTTYCAGTAAGATTTTATTTTCTGATAGTTCCACGTATGTTTAATGGAATAACTCACACTTTTCCCCCAGTATATGTCCCAGTACCAAAGCCAGGGCCCCGTGCCAGGATCCTCTGCACACACCTCTGGTATGGGACTGRGTTGCCCATGCCCAAAGCCAGCTCTGCTGTGGTGTAGTAGTCTTGGATCAAAATAGCTGTGTTTGAGCTGTGAAGAGCCTTGTTGCAGGCATTCCACCTCCTTTCTCAGGAGGAACATTTAAGCTGAGCCTTTGCATTTTGTCTCCTGAACTRTGCTGCAGCTTGTCCCGTGCCCAGCCCCGTCCCTCGCTGGACCTGACCCACTGGCTTGCCTTGCTGGCCAGCCTCAGACCTGCCTTGTCACCCTGGGATGACTTTGGTGCTCGTGGACTGGGGCTGACCCTKCCTTTTCTCACCAGACCTGCTCTGCTTTTCCTGTCTGAGTGCCTGTGCCTGCATCCCTGGTCAGYGAGGGCACTGCCCCTGCTTCTGTTGTGGTCACCCTCTGCTCCTGCCTCACCTTCTCTTGCGGAGGTGGCTGCCCTTAAATGCTTCCTCTCGGAGTTCCTTTCCTCACACAGAAACATGGAAGCGTGTTTCCTTTCCCTGATCACAGCATAAAAAACCAKCACAGAAAGCACAGACACACACAAATGCTGAATGCTGTAGGTGGGGATACAGGCACTCCTTTTCTCTCCCTGTAGCAGTGGCTGCCAGCACATGCATGTGAGGACAGGTGTACACAGAATACAGGAGTTTTTTAGGTAGTTATGAATGATGATCCATTATGATCTAGAAAATGCATCCCTTTAATGCATCATCTTTTTTAGTGTATCATAGTGGGGTATYAGAGTAAATACCAAGGAGTTGCTGTGTTTGTCCCTGTGTGTTACCATACCCCAGCTGCTGACAAAAATCAGCATGCTCCAGTGCCTGAGAAATTAATTCCWGGTTTGTTTCAGTATTTTACAACCACATCCCCTTCTGGGCTGGTGGAGATGCCATGATGACAGGGCCAATGTCCACAGAAGAGCCACCTACCAGCCAACGGCGTGGCTGTGGCCTATCCATTTTTTTTCATCTTCCCACCCTTGATGTCTGATTTATGTGGCCATTGTGAGCTAGTCAAAATATAAATTTAGATTATTACTGGGAGCACTGTGCCTGTTTGCTTGAAGGTCAAAGACTTGTTTGTGATTGAGAGAAATTCCTTTGTGGAAAGCCAAACATCTCAATTGTTTMATAGCAAATTATATTTAGAAAGAAGTATTTTTACTGTAACTTTTGAGGARAGAAATTATGATTTATTTTAAGTAAATTTTCTTACTTTGTGAGTCAGAACAAAGCAAGCTTAAACTCTCAGGCCTATAAAAAATAATACAATAAATACTAAATCTCATCKGATACTGAGTGCCCTCCACTGCTTTCATTAGCAGTGTTATTACCATACGGTACTGTAAAAACAGCTTTAAAGCAAACAAATGCATTTTGTGTCCCTTTTCTCTCAAAAAGAAGATATTACATGCAGAGAGGGAGYTTCACGTGATGCAAACAGGAACAGTAAAAGCCTGACCTTTCCAAGGATGGATAACTAAGTCAACACTATGTCCCTTCTCCTCTCACAGCATCTAAATTGGGAGCTGTTCTGAAGGAACCTCAGTTTTGTGACTTCCATAATATTTACATATTAGTCAAAGCTAGCCCTACTTTAATACCAGAATTGGCCTTGGACTCTACAGAACACAGAAAGCAGTCCTTTGCCCACGTTCATTGCTCTCCAAAGAGGAATGAACACATACTTCACGTCTCTGTGGAGCTCTTCAGTTAGGAATATTTGTAAGATAGCTTTGCTTATGATGCTGTTGTTAAATTGATAGGGAACAGAAAACATCAGAAATCTTCCTTTTGTGAGTTACTAAGACAGCAATTTGGAAAAGCACAGTAAGGAAAATGGCAGYGTCTGTTTGAGCTGTGGCTGCACTGTGAATAAAAGAATCGGATTGAATGAATATGAAAAATGAAGAATCTGTTACTTAGCCAATTGGTCATATCTAAGAAATCCTACAAAGTGAGCATCCCATAATCATCTGATGCCACCTTTTTCACATCTCTCTGGCATTCTGGCTCCATCTATTGCAAATATACAAATTTCATTAAAAACAAGAATCTCATATATCCATTTATTACATGAAAAAAAAAATTTGGACCGAAGTATCTACAGATTGCACACTGAGTAAAGCTGTGAACCAGGGAAACTGGATCAAGTATGAATTGGCATACGGATATTTTTTCAACAACTATCTTGCAAGAGGACCACTCTTCAGCATAACTGAATCATTTCCTAATTGATGTGGAGTGGGCAGAAATTCCCCAACCAGTGAGTTGTAGTTGGGATTCTTCCATCCTGAGCTGACTGATGTCTTTAAGCTGCCTTCAAGGCAGTGAAGCAGAGATTGCAATGCTTTGGATTTGAGCATTCAGTTTTACCAGAAAGGAAGTACATAGAAAAGCCTCAAATAGACATATAAAAATATGCATATTTTATTTATRTATAAAATCGATGTGTCTGATGTTGCCATCTGTATAGTGTGGATATATATATGTGTGTGTGTATAGTAATATCTGATATAAAAGGATCATCTTAGTTGTATGAGTGCCTGATATCTTCGTCTGGAACATAACTAACTCTATCTGATATAAAAGGATCATCTTAGTTGTATGAGTGCCTGATATCTTCGTCTGGAACATAACTAACTCTTTGTTCAACTATTGCCTTGCAGTGGAAGAGTTTCAGTGTTTGAGCAGAAGTTCTGTCTTGCTGAAAGAGAATGGCTGCTACAGTTTCCAAACACAAAATTCACAGGGAATAACCACAGGGAATACCTGGATCTTTGTTTCAGCCTGYCCAAGCTGACAGACATGCCCAAACCCACTGGTGTTTCCTATGATAAGTCAAAAATTGTCACACCAAGATTGAAGCTTCTTTTTCATCTATTAGCAGCACAATGTGACAGTGGGAAATCTCACTACACTGCAGGTTTGATGTGAAATTCTGCATGATAGGTAAACTTCTAAGAGAACTATGGCCTGCTATAAATAGATTTTGTCTGCCTTTTAGGAGGAATGGTGGAAATATTTTTTTAGAATATTGCTGTCTCATCAGAACAACAGAAACATTCTATTTCTTAGGTCTCATGACATCTTGCATGCTCAGAGTGGGAGACTTTGGCCATTATAACTGCCTGAAGCAGTATTAAGCACAGAATCATAAACATGTAGGACTTTTTTTTTAAAAGAAGGGACTTCTAAAAATCTTGTATGATTCTCCCAGAAGCAGAAAAAGAAGTTCATGTTATTTTTGCCATCACCTTTCCCCCACTAGATGGTTTCTTCTTAGAAAAGTAGTTGATTTGCCTGTTTATTTGTTTATTCCTGTGCTGCTCCTCTTTGTTCTTGCTCTCCCTAACAAGAGAGATTAATGCTCATAGTTAAAAAATAAAGAAAAAAAAAGGAGCGCTAATAAGGAATGTGAATCCTTATCTTTTGCTTTCTAGGTGATGCCTTTCATGCCTTTGGGTAAACGTAATGCAATAGATTTACCACCTCTGCTGTAAATGTTCTTCCTCTTGATAATATTTTCTGGTTCTTGAAATCCTTTGGATGAAATAAAGAGCTGCCTGGTCTGTGTTTGAAGAAATGGTGGAGTGAAAATCCAGCTAASGTTTTAAATTTAAGAGAGGTTTAATGTAAAAGCTGGAATGATTAATGTTTTTGAAGAATGGTGTATTTCTCTTGATGTGTCTGCTTTTATTTTGTATGCTACGTTAAGTAAATTGCTTGAAAGTTTGGGAATTTACTGAATGTGATTAGCAGACAGTGCAGTAAGCCTGGTTTTTGTAATACCAAGTGTTTTGGCCTTACTTAGTTAAATACTGGGAAAGTGTTGTGGTGGTAATGACTACTAAATCTGCTCATTCTGGGTAGGATTTGACGGCTGTTTAAAACTGGCTTCATGTTTCTGGGAGCTAGAATGCTATGGTGGGATAGCATGAGTTTGGCTTTTTCCTTTTTTTATTTTCCTCCCTAGCTCTTACAAAACTGGTATAAAATGTATATAAAACCCATATATCCTAAGCATCCCTAGAAAATCTACAGCTGGTAAAGTTACATAATGATTACTATGGGAATAATAAATCTGAAATGAAACAAAGCAGTGTTATAMAAGTGAAGCATTTGAARTTGGGTCAGGYTTTAGAAAACTCTTTTTTCCCCYTCAGAAATTCTTGAGTTKGAATTCTTTAATTTCTTCCCTTAAGCCCCAAGCCTTTTAGGATTCCTGGGGTTTGCTTTTTGTTTTTTATTTACTTGAACTTTAAAGGCTAAAAAAATCCCCACTTTAAAATGAACAAGCAAAAATTCCCAAACTTTGTTGCTCAACTCAGGAATTGTAACTYTAAGGAACAGACTAAATTGCAAGTCTTTTGATGAAATCATAGAAACTGCTAGCTAACTTTTCAATTACAATGCAATTACAATTACTTTGCAATTACAAACATGTCTTGAGACAGAACAGGTTTTAGTAGAAATATGACCAGAGAGTTTTCTGCAGTTCTACAGTCCTCATCAATTGTCTTAAACCACTACCAGTATATTTTAAGGGTTTTTTCTTTAGATTTTCACTAAAAATTTTTCAGTGCAAATTTTGTTGAAATCCCAAGGAATGCCTAGAATGTATATTCATCTAGTACAACTTAAATATACCATATTATCATAAGTAAACATAATATTTTATGAGGAGAAAAAAGAGAGAAGAGGTAGCTCTTTTATGCCACAAAAATTGACATAAAGAACAGCAAAATAGTGTGTTTGTGATGAAGCCTCTTTTGGGGGTGCAAAAATCAAGGTATATCATATGAACCACTTCTGGGTCATATCCAGAAATTGAACCTTCATCTGGCAAAGTYGGAATATATTGGCATAATTTCTGCTTTTAACAAATAATATTTTTGTGATGCTGGTACAGACTGGCTGTTCTGGTGGAAACATCTCATGCATTCTATAGTTAGCGAGAAGAGAGAGTGACCTATTTTTATCATATTTTATAATGTGAGTTTATGTATTTCAGAGAGTYGGCTCTGTCAAACAGCAGCACTTCTGTAAGTCAGTTAAAGTATTTTAATTGTTCAGATGAGGAAAACCTTATCAAATTARTCAGTACTAATCTTTTTGTTAAAGTATTTACCTAATTCAGGAATTCTGAGTATACCAGAACCTTCCTAGCCTGGTTTCTCATTATATCTAGTTTATTTCTAGTTGCTTCCTTCAAATATGATACAGTGCCATCCTATCTTCTGTTGAAGTTGAATATTTTCAAGTTGGTCATCTCCCTTTGAGATCAAGATGGATGCATTTATGTTTGGTACTGCCCAGCTGAATCACATGGGACAGAAGGAGTTACTGTGTCAGGAGTGGGTTCTGGATCTTACAGATTTTTAGTGACTTAGTTCTTAGGAATGTTTGGTTACTCTGCAATATTATCATTGAGCACAGTGTTTGGAGATTCTGCATAGTACATTGCTATCTGGACACTTAAAACACTAGTAGAAAAAATACAGGGATTAACTGTTTATATTTGTTATTAAAAAATGGGGAAGACTGTTAATAGGTAATTATTTTTGCACTATTTGATACAAACTGTACTTTAAGACTGTATAAATTATCAGTTTATAAATTATGAATTGTCACGTGTAAATTTTAATTCAGTTTGCTGGGAAAATTCTGTACTCTCTGTTAGCCAGGCCAAACACCAATCCCATAAAAAGCTTTATTCCAAAATATCCATTCATAAATACATAATGACTTGTGTATTTTAATTAAAATAACACAAAACAATAGCACCTATKCCATAAAAGAGATAATAATACTGCATTCATGTGCAAGCATTGCCTGTGGCAAAATTCCATCTTAAGAAAAGATAAAACCTAATAAGCACTGACATAAATAAAATCAGTGACTCTAAGACTTGGGTTTTAAGGGACGGGCTTTTTTTTTTTTAACCATAAATGTGTGATGATTAATCACATTTCTATACATAGGAAATTCCTCATTTCTRTATTTGCTGAGGTTGTGGCCATCAGTATGATTGCTTTAGGCAAACTGCTGCTTCCATTGCAACTGCAACATTAAAATTTAAAGAGAAAGGTTTGCTTAAAAATTTCCCATTAGGTTGGAAGGGGCCTCTGTGCAGCTCTCAGTTCAGACGAAGTTAATCAAGGCTTTTTGTGTAGTTGGGTTTTGAAAACCTCCAAGCACAGTGGTTCCATAATATTTCTGTTTATTTTAATACCTCCATAATATCTAAGCCAGTTCCAGGGCTTGGTTGTCCTCCAGGTGTTTTTTTTTTGTTTTTTTCATTATATCTAATCTGAACTTTTCCTGTTTCACTTTATGTTCGTGGTCTCTTGTTCCCACCCTGTGCAATGCAGTGAAGAGCCTGGCTCTGTCTTCTCCATGACCACTTTGCAGGTATCAGCAGGCTGCTCTTCACTCCTGCAGAATTTTCTCTTTTCCATCCTTGAAGGCCARGTCTGTCTGCCTGTCTCTAATGGTATCTGCTCTGGTACCCAGCCACCTGAAAGAAAGGAAATAAAGACAGTTTCATCCAGGGATTATTTTCCTTGTCTTTCTAATTCTTGGGGTTTTGTGATTTTTAAAAAACATTTTCAAGAAATTATATGTTAGAAGGTGGTAAAATAACTCTAAAGGGCTAATTAGAGCAAAGGATGTGAGAGAACTATCAGAACTTTKTGAAATTGAGCAGAAAGGAAACAGCCAAGCCCTGGTCTAGGGAACTGCTTTGAAATGTGGCCTTACAGAGATACRAAAACCTTACTATGATACGGATATGGGGTATTTTAATGATTAAAAGTGAAATCAGAATGAGGAGCTGTTTTAAGCTTTTGAACGATGCAGTATAATAGGTTCTCCTGCATTATCTGATTATCTGTTGTAAGCAGTCATGCAATTTTTTTTTTTTTTTGTCTGGAGACTTTCTTGGGTTGCTTTGAAAAGGTTTTGTTTAAATAAGCTCTGAGAAGTGAAGACATGAGATACATCAATAGTTTTGAATTAATGTTCATGGAAATAGTATGTCATGTTGTGAAAGCAGAATGTTTGAAAGGAGCATATTCTGCAGGAAGGTCTGTCTGCTTTTAAAAATGAAAGATCTTTATGATTCACTTTACTGGCAGWTATTCTGATATTGTGTTTATCCTTTGTTTTGAATTCTTTAAACTGATAATTTTCAAGATACTCTTGGGATTTACTATTTTTGAGTATAGAGGCAAAATAGTAGAGATACTTAGTATACCAAAAAGCTTCTTTACATGAACAAAAAAATCCTTGCTGCTGGTTAAAAGTTAACCAAGCTTTTCTCTGATCCTTTATTTTTTGAAAGCAAGGAGGGGGRAAAAATCCTTTTGTGATGCTTTCTTTAACCTTCTTTTTTCCTGCTCGTAAAAATGGAGCTTTGTGTTCTTGACCTTTCTGCCCTTGCAGACACAGAGCAAAATTCCAGTGCTGCTACTCAGTGTGTTTACTAACAAACTCTCTCATTGAAAGCCTCCAAGAAATCCTCTTTGGTGTTGTCTATTCTGTATACTCATAACATTAATGTTCAAGTGATATTTTTTTTATCAGGCAGAATATTTTCATRTATGTATTTCCAAAATTACTTTCTTCTACTATAGTGCACTCCATTCTCACAGAATTCTGTAGTATTTTAAATATTTTAAACAGCTCTTAATAGAATAGGACATACCAAATCATCCCTGCCTTTTGTTTCCTACCAATTGCTGGCAAAAGTGCTTGAAATTATGTTGAAATGGARTCCTGCAGAATGTTTTGACCTGAATAGGTACACAGTAAAAGCATTTGCAAAAAAATAAGCCCATTCTGTTTTAACAAATRGCTCTWATTTCATCTTGCTGKTTATGCTGGTACTGACTGAAATGCRTCTCTTTCTCCWCATGTATCTTCAGAGAGGTGTTGAAGTTCACATGTTCATCCATGGTCTTATTAAGAGCTGATTTTTTATAAACTTACATCTCTTAAATGTTTAGAAATGCTTGCTTCTTTGTTCCCTGTATTTCATCGTTAATTTGAAAGAGCAATAGAATTTTAAGGGTTCATACTTTAACAGTGTTTATGGCTGTTCCTTTWAAAAACCCAAACAAAMAAAAAAAGGGAACATCAAGAGCAGCAGTATATTAGATATATTAGCTATGAACTCTCTAATTGAAGAGAGCTATGATTTGGCTAAGGGTTTCATTTCCAAAATGTAATTACTGTGTTCTAGGTGATTATTTTTGCCAATTAATTTCATGTAATACCTTTGCAAGTCACATTTCATAAACGAATCTTCTTTATGTTCMAACTATGCTTGAACTTAAAATTTGCGTAATCGCACTGTAAAACACTTGTAAAGAGGACTTGCTATAATTAAGCATTAAAAAAGCTTAAGCTGATTTTCACAAGCTCTGTGCAACTGACCTAATGCTTGAAATTTGTAGGTGGTACTAGCAGTTGGTAGTCAAGAAAAGCTTGCATCATTTCTTTAAATGAATTAGTTTTAATTTAAAGCCAGCTGCGAGGAAATGGGGGTGGTTAACATCGATGCCTTGTGCTGTGGGGGCTCCCAAACCCTTCCCTTTGCTCCTTTGGCTGTGGTGAATGGTTGTGAATGGCTGAAGTATGGTGCCTGTAGCTCATTGCTGTCTGCTAAGAGGCCACATGTTGGGGGCAAATGCCAATTTTACTTTGTGGAGTGAACTGGAGGGAGCACTTGGTGCCGTGCCCACGCCCTGTGC
Source organism: Malurus melanocephalus (assembly GCF_030028575.1). Taxonomy (NCBI): domain Eukaryota; kingdom Metazoa; phylum Chordata; class Aves; order Passeriformes; family Maluridae; genus Malurus; species Malurus melanocephalus. The sequence goes on along the minus strand of NW_026623331.1, from coordinate 1,802,803 downwards.
CACGCTTGGCCACTGGTGACATCCTGGGTGTGGCTCCAAACTGGGCTCCGGTGTCCAAAACCCTAAATGGGCTCAGACAGTGTTATCACAAAGGCTGCCTATCCCCTCCACAGCAGCTTCTCCCAAAGGAATACGGCTACTGAAGTACCTTTGGTCTCTGCTTTATGAAATACACAGGCACTAGAAAGAAGATTGAACATCTTATGGTCTTCAGAAAAAGCAAACCTTTTTTTTTGTCCAGGTTTGCTTTTTAAAAGCAATTATTCCCCTATCAGTTATGGTGTAAAATTGCTTCTTGTAATAAGCTTCCAGAGTRAATAGAATACGTTCAACTCTTTTAAAATAAGCAGCTTAGCTTCAAACCCCCAGGAGGGGATAGACAGGAAAATGGTTTACTAATGGTAGGTAAAGGTGCTTGAGTGTGTCTATGCACTTGGGCTCTCACACATGTGCACACCCTGTGTGCACAGTCAAAACATCAGTGAGGTGGGCTTAGCACTTGTAAAAAGATCATTTAKAAGGAAGATCTTTGTATGCCACTGTTTCATCACACACACATGTCTAAGAAAAGAAAAGCTTACTAAAGATGTAAATTCAAGAGCTCACAAACTGAGAATGCCCATAACTGACAGTGATGGCTTTGCAAGAGCAGTTTGGTTCCTTTCAGTGTTTGCATCATSCTGCAGATTTTCCCCAGGATTTTCATGGAGTCATCCTCTGTTATAATTGCAGCATTCAAATCAAATTTCAAAGAAGGGTTGGCTCTGTCATGGGCTTTGCTATTATATTAATTACTGTAATTTCAAAAGGTTTTACAAATGTATTTTCATAATAAGCTTTCATTTTATTGTACACATAATCTAATTTTAGGTCCCATTTTGAATTCCTAGAACTTGATTTTCAGAGTACTTAACACTATACAGGACTTGAAGTTCTGAGCTTGCAGCTTTCAGCGATTTCCTTCCATTTCAGCACTGGGCTTCAGTGCTTCTGTTTTTCTGACCTAAGCGACAACTGAGACTTATTGCAAAAGAGGGGTATAAAATCTAGAGATGAGCTGTAGTAAGTATGTGTAGCAGGTCTTGTGGATAGTTATAAATTACTGTGACTAAATGCTAGAAGAWTTTATGAAAGCTAAGAGAAGTCATTCCTGAAACCAAAACCATGGACAGACAGGTGTGTTTTAAGACAGTCTTTCAGTCAGTGAAGACTGAAGTTTTACCCACAAAAAGTTGCCTGACCTTAACACAATATGTCTTTGTTCTTCATGTTAGGGRAAGAAACTGGGTGAAGAATGGTGCACAGGGGTGGACAAAAGACAGGCCACACACTTTTGAAGCATTTGTGGACAGAAATATCAGGGAGACTGCTAAGATAAACCAGTCCATGTGGAAGGCAGCAGCCTCATATTGGCTTAGGCTTTGTGTTGAAGGTTGCAATTTTACAGGTGTCTGTACAGTAATGCTTTGACAGAGGTCATTTTTGTTAGCTCCCAACCCATGCTTTGTTACTTCTTGCTTTCCCAAAATAAAGCAAGTGAACTCATCCATGTGAGAATTGGGAAACAGCATAATTGCTTCTTAATAMTTAGTGTTGCCCATTCCATCACAATAGGAAATCTCTTCTGCTCATGTAACAAGATTTTCATATCATGGTGAGGCATTCTGCTGCCTGAAAATGTATCATGGTGTTAAAGCTTAAYCTTCACAACAATAATCTTGTATACTTCTTACTAGAAATACCCTTGCTGAATCCTGATCTGTGCATTCTTTTTAAAATAAAATTGATTAAARTGTCCAGCAGGGGATTGCTTCATAGCCCCTTGCCTGGTTCACGCTATGCCAAAGGCATAGATTACATATGTTTTTCTGTTTGGTTGGTTCTAATTAAATTTGTTCAGTGTCTATAATTAACAGTAACAGCAAGAGATTCCACAGACTACTTTCTGCCCTTTAAAATTTTAAGAAGCCCCSTTTTATTATTTCATTTTGCTTGGAGGAGCTATGAAAAAGACATCTGCTGTCTGAAACTAAAATTAGATGTCTAACAATGCCTGTGGATTTGAGGAAAGTAGAGGGAAGGAAAAAAGACAGAGACAAGCCTGTGTAGCCAACACAAACYTTGTTTCCCTTTGCTCTTTGTTGGAATAGGATACTTGGGAGATACTAAAGCTTTCTCTTYTCTTTAGCTGCATTTGTCCGAACTCTGCCAGAGTTCAAGTTACAACCAGCTCGAGATATCTGACCTTGACAGCCTGAAGCCCTGCAGAACAGGTGTAGACCACCTGAGATTGCATCTCACAGGCTGGGCTTTGTGAAATAACTACAATACCTRCTTGTAATGTAGATTTGTACATCAATGCTGCTTTGTGAGTCAATCCTCATTAGAGCCCTTTATAGTCTCTTGTAAAGGTAGATTCAGCCTGGCAAAGTGTTCCAGGTGATGTTGGACAAATGCTGATCGGCTCAGAAGTTATCTCTCCTTTGGAATAAATGCTCATTTGAGAGGSGACTCCTTGGCAAAGATCTGTGTGATAAAATGGCTTAAAGTGCTGCATCCACTTGTGTTCCCAATGCCACTTGTTTTAGGGACCATGGATCACAATTAATGGCTGTATTTTCAGGTGCATTTCACACAGGTTATCAGCTTTCACTTGGCTTTTTGATCTTTTCTCTTTTTTTGGATCCTTTCTTTTCCCACGGAGACTCAGCAGTTTAGTTTCACAAAGGTGTGAGTGGTTGTACACGGTGTAAGTTACTCTTAAGCATCTTAAGCATCCTGTTTCCTCGCAGTTCCCCTCCCYTCTCCCATCCCTGATTCTGACCCCTCAAAAGCTCCCTTACTCCCTTTTTTGCAGTGACACTTTCCTATAGGAAGCAGGTTATCTCAGGTGAGGGTCATGTAGGTAAAAATGTGGAGTTTTGTCTGTATGGGGTTTTTAACTTATTGCAATATCTGTGGTATAAAGCAGKGAATTTTTGAACAGCAGAATGATCAAACACTGTGAGATGACATTAAAAATATTATGTCCAAATTAATCTGATATTTGTTGTCATGAAGCAAGTGCTTAGTATTATTTGAATATTTTTGCCCTGCTAGTATATATCACATCATATCATATCATAACTAATGTGTTTTCATCAAGTGTGTCACTTTGTCTTAATAGCTCCTTTCATGTGCCATCTTTCCATTCATAAGGCTATGAATGTCATGATTTTATTTTGCAGAGGACAAAGGAAAAAYTTTGAGAATTTAACTGCAGTCCTTTTTGGCTTTCCTTGAGAAGCTGCTGTTCTCTCAGTTGCCAAYTGAAAAGTGTTAAGTAATTTGTCCTTGGGGTGGAAAGACTGACTAGAGTTGGTGAGTGCAGAGAATCCAGAATCCCTCTGGCCTTGCTGAATCCTGTTTTTTAGGTGATGCAAGCACCTTCTGATTGTAGAAATGGTCAAGTCAGGGTGAATCTGTTCTGCTTCACTCCATCTCATAGTCCCTGCTCAGCAGACAGGGACTAAACAGAGGGGACATTCCTGACTGGCAGGCTGGGTACTACACAGGTGAAAAGAATGTGTGGGGATGGTGTGACTCAGGAGATTATAATTACAGTATCTTATTCACAGGATTTTGCAGACTGTGTCTGGCATTCAGGGTACTTATGACATTTCAGTCTCAAGTCAGTCTCTTGCATTAACAAATAGCATTTTGCAAATCTGTAAAGCAACAAAGTTTGTTTTGAGGACCCCTTGTCYGAGGAATACACATCCCAGTTGCTTTATTTCAGCTGAGCTCTCTGCTGAGAGCCTTAGGCTGAATGTGCCATGAGCAAAATGAGTGTCTTAGGTGAGCTTTTGAAATTCATCTTCTGTTTTAGCTTCATCCAGAAGGAGCCCCTGCACAGCATTCCATGATGTGAGCCAGAAGCTCAGAGAGGGATGTTTGGGAGATTCTTTTCAGAAGTTCTATTCTGATCAGTTAGCATAAAAACTAAGGTGAGATCCCCAAGGGAGAAGGTCAAAAAGGTTAACAAAAGCCCATTTTGCTTGAAAAATGAAGTGCTGCATTACCCTCTGGCAACTGTGGGTGCTTTATCCAAGCACGTGCTACCTCACTTTGGCAACCCACAGTAACCCTGAAAACATCATTCTGCTTGGTAGCACATTCATCACAGGATGGGTGATGAATGCAGGAACAGGCTGGTTTCTATGCAGTTACAATTTGTATGCAGTTGCTTCTTAATTACTGAGTTATAGAAGAGACAGATTTTTTTTTAACAGATCCAGTGTATTTTTTAATGCTATAGCCCAAAAATGTGACCGAGCAAGAGACTTAAAAATGGGCCCTCGGTAATAAATACTGCAAAGTTGGTAAATTGGTAGCACACCTGGTAGGTCTCATAGGCATCACAAGTTTTCTCTCCTGGGTTTAATGGCTGCTGTTCCTTAGAAAACAGTGACAAGTGGTCTGTTGTGAACAGCTTAATGTTAACATTCAACCATCTTTGTTTTAAAAAGCTCTTCAGAAAAGAATAAAATACTCCAGTAGAGAATTAACTGGAGAWTTAACGTTTCATAGTAGTATGAGGTATGTTTGGAGGAAGCATCTGTAGATCAGTACAGAAAAATAAGTTGCAGTCTAATGACTGGAGAGATGTGGGCAAATACCACATATGCTCTGAGAATATTAAGGCTTGCCTTCAGCTAAAAATTCCTCTGGAATTGTGACTGTTTGTGTCTGTGATGGCTGCTGGCAATTCTGCCTAACACAGATTTCATGTAGCATTCCCATAAGAGCAGCAGCTACTGAAGTCTCTGCTCCTTCCTCCTCAGGGAGAAGTTTGTCCCTGAGGCCAGGCTTTCTAGTGAGCACTAATCCACAGTTTGAGGTGGACCTTGTGCATAAGGAAAAGAAAAATTTTTTTTTTGGTGCAAGTTTCTAGGTCAGACACATAGTTCCACTGGTTGGTCAACTCAWGGAATAAGTGTTTTAGCTGGGAGGTGTGTTTAAAATTATTGTAAACATTATTCATTCCCATCTAAAAATAGAGAGCTTTCTAGGACAGAGAAAAGCTTAATTTCTTCTGGTAGAACACTTTTATTGGCTTTATTAGATAAGGGCAGTGAGCAGGGAAGGTTAGGTTTCTAGTCTGCTTGTTCCTTTGCATTTGGGCGTTGTTGCAATGTCACATATTACTGCATAAAAACACCTTTGAACGTAATGGAAAAATCCTTAGAAACTTGATTTTAAGGGTTTTTACTTAATTCAGTTCAAAGAAAAATCTGAAAGAACACACTGTATATAGAATGTTTTGCTGCATTTTGAAATCTCTTTAATGTTATTAGAGTTCTCTTACTAATAAATTTTAGTTTAAAATATTATTATGATTTGAGTTAGACATTTTTATTTAATTATGTTTTGCTTTTGGGTGACTTGTTTCATTTTAATGTCATGTTTTTAAGATAAAAAAAAAACCATTTCTTCTTTTACTTTTCTAATTTTTTTTTTTTTAATCTTAACTATACAAAACAAAATCTGCTTTTTCCTAGGTAGCTCAACCTACCCATCCTAGCTGTATCTATCATAACAAGTATTTGGYAAAATCAATGTTTATGGGTTAAAACTGGAGATTAGGGAATACAGTGTATTGTAAAAACACAGAAAAATTGTTAGAGGAMGGATTATATTACACCAAGCATTTTATCAAAATATATTAAATAGTTATGGCAAACAATCATGCAGTCTCTCCTTTTAAAGGCTAACTTTAGCTCTTCCAGTTAAAATAGACATTTCTTTTATGGGTAGGAATAGATCTGAAGTTTCTGCTCTGCTGTGCTTTCTTTTGGCCTGAAGCCAGCATTGATATCTGATAGCACAGGGTGCATCTGTGCAAGCACAGAATTGGGGTTTGGGTTGGTTCAGTTTTTTTGGTTAGGTTTTTTTTTTTTTTTTTTTCCTGAGCTGTTCAGGGAAATGTGATTTTTCCCAGCTAAGTCAGTTTTGTGAGCTGTCAGCCCACAGTGCAGCWCAAGCCCTGTGATGTTAGCAGGGGGTACATGGGGCAGGGAGGATGACACCCACCCACTCCTCAGGTTTGGCGAGCAGTGGCTGTTCCTTACAAGCAGCATTCTCTGAAATTGTGTCACTGCACTTTGTCTGACACTTGCTCGTGGTGCTGATCCTCACCAAAGGCTCCTGTTCCTTGGGAGGTGTTGCCTTCGCACGAGGTAACGTTTACGTGTCGCCTCCTGTTCCATGCAAATGATCCATGCAAAGGGATTATTGGAAAGAAAATAAAACCAGATTCTGCTGTCACTCTCTGCTATGGAATTCACAGATATAAATTGGTCAGTGCCACTTGAAATACTGAATGTTTGAGTCCCTGGAGGTAGCTGAGTAGATGTTCTTTCAAACTAATATAACTGAAGATTTTTATCTTCTTTGAGAGTATTGATGACTGCTCATTTAGTCAAAGAAATCYAGGCATGTGCTTGTAATACAATGATATTTTTCTTTTGTTCTTAATTTCTTGCTTTTGGGAAGCTACAAAATAAAGAGAACAAGTGAAAAAGATTCTCTGATGGAATCAAATGGATATCTCTCCAATCTAAGGACATTACTTTTGAGTAACTTGTTTCTTAGCCAGCCAGGAATGTTTTTGCTATTCCACTGGGGTTCCTATGGAAGTCCAGCAGAATTTAGTTTTATCTTTAATGGACCTGTTAGATTGTTGTTTGGTGTTTGTTTYGTGGTGTTTTGGTTGTTGTTGTTGGGGGTGTTTTTGTTTGTTTTCATTTTTAAGGAATCAATTTTTTTTATTGCCTCCAGGAAAGTTTTTCCACTTGTTAGAGAACTGTCTGAAAAAACAATCTTTTTTTCATTTTGATTGGTCTAGTAATTACCAGACAATTTCTGTTAGAGCTGTGATATGAACTGTCATGCTGTGTGTGTTAGAAAAGCTATTCCCAAAAGGGCACGTGGATATGTTAGGGTTTGTAAAATGTTAAAATCTTAAAGGATATTAAAAATAATTAGGGATACTTAATTAAATTAAGGATCAAAATTTAAAGCCACAGTGTCAAAARTCATTAAAACCTTGCTTTTTCCCCCATTTCTTAAGCTTCAAGACATTAATTCTCCAGAGTGTAGACTGGCAGGTATAATTACATTGGTGTAACAAGACAAAGGGATGATGCTGTCAGAATTTATTTCCTGTGAAGTTTAGAACAATCTGATATCCTCACCTCAGTAACTGTTTTCTCTGGCTACCTGTGCTACTTACATTTAAATAAACCATTCTTACATCTTGCTTTATATTCCCAAAGAAAAGCAGYTTTATGTGCTGCATTGCACCCAGCTGATAAGCCGAACCATTAGCCTCAGGCATGTACTTTTCCTCATTTTTCCTTCCTCTGTTTATAGGGAACAAAAGTCACACGGAAAATGGGATGATTAGGAGCACTTCCAGCTGTGTTTAAGTGTGTGTGCATGTCATGCAGAATTATAATTCAGWCTTGCACAGCACTTCTTATCCAAAGCTTTGGAAATGGGACAATATCCTCGTATAGCAGGTGGTAAAATKGTTGTAGGAGAGGGGAAATGACCAGTGTGAGGTTTCACAGGGAAAGAGTGATGAGGAAAACCCCGCAGGACAGACCTTCAGCCCCACACACATCCTACACTTGAAACTGGCTCCAGTACTGGATGGAAGAGGTAATGCCTGTGCTTTGTGATGTGTTTAGGAAGGGCAGTGCAGCTTGTTTTGCTGGGCAGGTTGGGGCTGTAAAGATGAGACTAAATTTAGGATTTGARGTCTTTGGCTRTGTGTGTCTAGGAAATTGSGGGGCRATTGTACTCTGACTTAGAGGTGCTGTGACAATACTTACCTGGACATTAGAAACCCTTAATTTTAGTTGATATTTTACTCCAAAAGTGTGATATTTTAAAAAAATCAGGAAACCCACCACAGTATGAAAATAATGCCTTGATTTACTTTTTCTGGGGAGGGTTCTCTTTTTGTCATTTAAAGGGCAGTAATGTAGTTAGAAAGACAGGGTAATACTGCAGCATTGTTTTCATTTCCAAAACATAATAAATCCAAATAGATTTATAATCCCTGTGTACCTGAGCTCAGCTCTATTCTTCACAAGCTGATGAGGAAGCTCTGGGGAGCTTGTGAATCCTTGATCCAGGATGAATTGTGCAGGACCGTATTAGAGCTCCTATGGATGTAACAGGTCACTCTGTCCTGGTGTTATCCCTTCCCCTGGCTACCATGTTACCTCAGATACACATTCTTACCTGCCTCTCTTTTCCCTGGCCTGAGCACAGGAGAGTGGCTTGTACAGGAATTTTAGCACATCCATTCCCATCCAGGGTCTCAGCATGGGAGAAACTCAGGATTGCCTCTTTTAGGCCTAAATTTATGAGAYTCAAGTTTCCCAGGCAGTGCAAGATGCACTAAATAGAGCAGAAAATTTTATGACAGGTTTTAGAGGCAGTAAATCTATTTAGTTTATATGCATACAGCTTTTTTTTTTGTGTTTAGTGTGTGTCCCAAGTGCCACTGCAGCTTACATAGGTAGAAGTGTTGGAATAATGGTTCCAACCCTCTCCACCAATGGTTTGATATTTAGTAACTTGGCTGCCACCTAAGCAGCTAAATAAGTTACCTGGATAATATCTGTATTCTATTCAAAGGTCAAGAGCTGAGCATTGTGGAAAATTTGGCTGGAAAATTTGGTAGAAGTTTCTGGAGACAGCCAGAGTCAGGAATTCTTTGGTTTTGTTGTGGTTTTTGGAGGTTGGTTTTGGTTTTGTCATTGTTGTTAGTTTGCGCTTTTTTTTTTAATCTATTTTTTTAAAAGCCATATGAATTTTTTTCAAAATAGCAAAATGCTTTTGACCTGTGACTGTAAGCAAATCTGTGTTATCATCACTGTACTAGCATACATAGATATTGCAATTATTGGCTGAGAGCAGTAAAACAATGCTCAGCAATTGTAATCCAGGAATATGGCTGTTCCATTAAGGATAATAAACTGTCACAGTTCAGCACTTTGATGACTTTGAGAGCTGGCAGGTGCTGGAATATCTTGTGCTAAGGCACTTCATGCCTGAGGTTATAAACTGCATGCTCTATATATCAATAGCTTTTATCTGTGATAGAGGTGTGTCTTAATATGGATTTCTTCTGTGGCAATTTCATTGTTCAGAAGAAACAGAAGTCTGTGAGTGACATTTCATAAATGGATTCTCTGGGGTATTGTGGCCCTAAGAGCAGGTGCTGAGCTTTTTGCTGAGCTTTCAGCCACACGTTCTGTTGCTCTTTGGTGCAGGGTAAATCAGCCTTTTGTGCTATGATGTATCTGAGTTTCAGACCTGAAAAGAATAATGTCAAGCTAGTGCCTTTTTATAGGTGGATAACTTGTCTACAGTTTCTATTTGTGCTTTTTTTGGAATTATTTTAGCAAATAGCAGTCTTCCCAATAAGRCCATGATGAGAGTTTGAAGGTTATTTTGCAGTAGCTCTTCTTGTTTGTTACTCCAAAATTTTATGTTCACTTAGGCATTCATATTTGGAGGAGTATTTGAGTGATTCAAATGCCTGTGTCCAATGTTGCTTTTTATGGGGAAGAGGATGTGGAAGAATATTCATAAAATCAAGAGCTTTGCAGAGGCTTTGTCAGCCTGCAGTAATATTTTGCATGGCATACTCAGAGATCATACATGACCTGAATGAATAACATGTCTGGCTCATTAGTAACTCCTTGGGCTCTCATGACAGTCCATGTTTCATAATCAAGATGTGTCTTTAGGTCAGGATGAAGTTTCCCTACACATATGACTAACAAAAAAAGCTCTCAGTAAGAGTCACATTTTTTAGCTGATGTGTGAATTGCCATCAGTTTCTTTGGGAAGGAGGCCTGGGTATGACTGAGTGACTTTTCACAAGGTAGCAGAGGTAGCTGTGCATGCTGTGTCTTAGGTGGCTGCATGATAAATGCAACATCCCATAGACATCTTTAAAGTTTCTCCTTCAGCATGGATGGAAAGGACAACCTTAGGGGAGCCTTGCCATGGATATGCAGTACCTCTAAGACAAGCAGTGTTACATTAGTATTGTTCTGTGTGTGAGTAATGAACACTCCAGTCATTAGCAAGGAGGAGCAAGTACCAGCCTTCTTTTGTGGCGCATCACTTTGGAAAGGACCTGTTGAGTGGTTACATTTGGGCTTTTTTCTTGGCATATTTGATTTTACACATGGAATCTTGGAATTAGGACAATTGGACTGATAAGAGAAGTCTGTTAGGAGGCAGAAAGACATATTTTTTGAGGAATGGAGGAAGACAGATTTGTGGAAAGCTGAAGTCAAACCAGAAGAGTTGTCATGCTCCTCACTCTATGTAAACTTGTTCAGGTGCTTCATCTGTCTGTGAAGTTTATCTGTGAAAGGTCTGAAATTCAGGCATAGCCCTGACAAAATGGTGAAACCAGCCTAACTTCTATAAAGTCTGGTGTGTGCTAAGATGTACATGGAAATGCAAAACATCAACTAATCAAGAATTTGTATTTAAAAGAATAGCTTTCATTGTACTGGTATTTTGTTTGCTTGGCTTCTGTAGGTGTTAATTTTGGGGAAAATAGGTGTGAGAAAGTTCTTGACTCAGAGGAGAACAAATGGTTTATATTGCACAGGTGTTTACTCTCTTTAATTTTTGGATTAATTAAATGGGGGCCAAGCCTGTAGCAGGCAACTGTGGTGGTTTAAATGAAGGCCATGTGGGAAGGCTGAGCAGTTCATAGAAAATGACTCTTTGAGCAGACTAATTGAACTGTGTAAATGTTTTGAATCAAAGTGATTTTGCACTGCTTCATGACTACCATAAATTGAAATGAATCAAAGCTCCAGTAAGCCCTTTATTATTTATCTTCTGTATCTTGTCTGACAGACCATGGGCAGGCGTGGAACATCAGCCAAACTTAAACCAGTCRCACACGAACTCTAAGGATCAGAGCTACTGAGTGAGACTCACTCTYCTTTGTGCCACTTTTCCTTGAGCTGTTTACTGCTCTCTCTCACTGCAAAGTCTCTTGCTGTAGTTAATCTGATRCTCTTGTGTTATCTAGATAAAGCTTTATTCGAAAGGCTGATGTGACAAATGGCARTTTCAGTCTCCTACACAATTTGAACCCACTGTCGTTTCTGTGGCCTGGTTATGTTTTTGGTAGKTAGTGGAAGTCTTTGCTCTTTCTGTTCCCTCACCTGGGGAGTTCACCTGATTGCTTTCTATTTCTATWAAAAAAAACTATAGGTTTAACTATGTTTTATCAAAAAATAAAAAAAAAGACAACAGAACTAGAATAGAAGATTGTGACATGGTTGGATTTTCTGTCTTTCAATTATGATAAGAAACATATTCTCCTTATTTAAATGGGATCAGGATAACATGACCTATATTTTAAACCCTGATATGAATTGAAGCATATTTATGGACTTTCAAATGACTTTCACCATCTGTGTCACCTAATTATTGCATCTAATTCTTTTATGAAGCTTCAGCCATTACTGGAGTCTCCACAGTTAAATTGAGGAGGTTTTATTTTGTTTTTCTCTGGGTATGAACTGTCACTTTGGTGAAATTCCTTCAGGTTGAATAAATTCTGTAGTAACAGAGTAACAATTTGTCATYATCTTAGGGATTATAATGTCTGAACAAAAGCTAGAAGAAATTGACAGTTGTGTTTCAGTTTTTCAATGCAGCAGATAAAATGTAAATTAAGACTGATGCAGTAGAATAAATTCTACTYTCATTTATGCTAATAAATTCTAGTTTTCCTTGGATTATGTCTACAGTTAAATTTCAACAACTAAAAACCATGTTTATAATTATCAGAACCTTTGAATTTGTTGGAAAGTTTTATTACACTTGATCCTTAATAAATTTACACTTACATTACTGCTGCACTCCTAGAGGCAACTGTGTCCAACAACATTTAACTGCTTCAATTTTCACATACTCACTTTTGGGGGGGAACAAAAGCCAAAAAAAAAGCTAGCATTCCCTTTGTATGTTTTAGGCTTGTTCTCTGTCTTTGATCAAAAGTTCTTGTACTGAATCTCTATATTTTACACCAGAATAGTACAAAGAATTCAGTAAGTAGGTCTCTCTGCCCACTTAGTGCATTCAAAGATTCAGGATATAAAACCATGTTGAAAAAGATCTCTGAATATGGTMGAGAAATTTTCTAACTCTGCATCTATCTAAACCAGACTGAATATCATTAAAATAATTTATTTAATTTTGAGACATATTTTTTTTCTATTAAACTCAACATATTCAGATTTTTTTTCTATGTTTTCAYTACTGCTTTGACTTAAAATGCAAGGCCCGTTTTATTGCAGAAAGCAGTACCTTGTTATTTCAGTTGCAAACCAACATCACCCAGAAGTTAAATAATGCTGYATCTTATGTCTATATTCTTTAGAAATGAGTGATTAATTTGATTCATTGGAAGTAGTCCAAATCCTTGCTGCTTTCCTGGAAGCACTTGAAAGTTTTTTCACTGTTCTCATTTGACAGTCTACTGCAAGTTGCTCTAATTTAGTGAAGGTCATATTTAAATTTAGCAGTGTGCCCTGCCATTAAATATGGGTAATGCTGCCCCATTTCCACTTGGGACTGCTCTGGTGAAAACTACATTAATGTATCCAAGGTTGCAGTGAGAGCAGCACATCTCTCATAGCGTCCTGTTTAGAYGAGTGAAGCCTGAAAAGACAGGTTATAAATAAAACTCCATAGACTGGTGTCTATAGAGCAGGTATTGGTTATTGCAGCGCTGGAAGTGAGGGGGATATTTCCACCTAACTCACCCCTCTTTGTTAAGTGTTGTGTCTTATTTATATAATAAATATTGTTTAATATTGCTATGCAGCACAACATAATCATAAATGTGTTCAGAACTAATTTACATAAGGTTACCTCATGATTATAAATTGTTTTTCTTTTATTTTTACATGGCTATAAATAGTTCTTCTTTACTGTGATTGTGATTCCCCAATTAGGTGGTCTTGGAGGTCTTCTGTGATGGAGGCTCACGGTCTTCTTCACRTCTGAACTTTTCAACTTTTCCTTCAGAGCATGAGCAGTTACCGTGTTCCTTGGATTTTCTGTATTTAATCACTCTAAATTCTTCATCTTGTGGCTAACTGGCCTTACAGTTGCCAATTTTTAATTAGTTCATCTTGCTGTTTCTAAATTAGCTATGTTTATCTATTTTTCAAGGTTATCCACCTAGTGAATTTTTGCTTACTTAAGCATTAAATAATTAGTTAACTACATGTGGCTRTTGCATTCTATTGGGAGTTATAATTCAGSTTATRTAARTATTAAAACGTTAGAAAACMGGTTATRTAAGTATTAAAGCATTAGAATTCAGGTTACATAGGTATTCTATAAATCAAGCTATATAAGCATCTTGTAACCTTGACCTAAGTTAATATGCATCACATGCTCTTCCATGAGGTGCTCCTGAGAGTTCTGTAGGGCCACTCGGGATGAAGTAACTAACCAAAAAAATGTACGTGGGCTTTTCCTAACTCTTTTATTTGTTCACTTTTCCTAAAAGCCTGGTCTTTTTCAGTTCCAGAATTGAATGCTGAAGAAACACCTAATTGCTTTTTTACAAATGGAAATGAAACCCAGAGCAAAAGCTTTCTTGCTCCGTCGCCTCACTAGAGAGGAACAAGTTGGTTTTAGACAGCATTTTAACATGCTGGTCCTTTGGACCGTATTACAGAATTTGAGCACAGATACTTGTGTTTGCCCCCTAATATGTAATAAAAAATGTAAGATACATCACTCTTGAGTTCAGGGGTGTCTGTGTCTAGGTTTATGCCATGTGTTTTGGTGTCAGAAGCACGGTGTGGAGCTCCTTGCAGACCAGTTTAAAGTCAGCATGAGGACAGGTTAGTCCATGCAGACTGACTTGGTGCTGCCCAATACCACGGGTGATGACAGAGGTGGTGAATTCTGAGCTCTTTTAGTACGAGGCAGAATGATTCTCCTTCATAAAGTATGTGGGAGAGCTGTGTAAAATCTAGAAGCATTTAAAAATAATTATTGAGCTGCACATTTTTAATAAGAAATCATTGGAATTCRTAAAAGACAGTGCAGTAGTAATGCAAATATGGTTGTGGCTGGTGGCCATGTCTGAGGCCCCTGTGGGAAGGTTCAGAGTTAGTTCACCTTAGGAGCTGGAGCCTTACAGTCTTTAATCCAAGTTAAGGGACATAAAACCTGAGTGGCTTTTGGAGGAAGGGAGAATTTTAGGGAGGGATGGGGATTTGAGCTGAAAAGCAGTCTTTTGCTGCTGTAAGTACAAGCCTGTCCTTAGGCTTTGTTTGTTCAAAACTCGAGGCAGGCCTAGGAAGGGGATGAAAGCTCAGACAGTGCCCTATTGTGTGTGCCCTGAGACGTGGATTCTGCCTGTTCTCATCCACACTCATCAAGAATCAGGGAGATACACAGGCTGAGGGGGAAAAAGGATTGTTCTCAAAGTAAGTRCTTGCAATAATTGCACTTTTGCAAGTATCAGACCAGTAAGGTTCCTGTACAAAGGCTGTATGTTTGAAGGGTTCAAGAATGTGAAATTGGCAGAGTTCATTGGAAGAGCATAATTTGGGTGATGTGAAAGACCTGAAACACTAATGAAGCCCTGTCCAAGAGGCATGCCTTAATGTGTTGGAGGAACGTATACGGAATGGAAAGCTCTGGGCAGTGTTTGTGTATTACACAAATCTGAATAACTTGTTTTTGTTTTTCCCTCATGTGTAAAAGGAGTGTGCAGATGTTGTTTTTACATTGTTTTAAAAGCCCAAGTGTTCCAGCAACTTTATTGCAATCTATTATAAAAACACCATATAATAGGAGTTTGGACTGATGTAGAAACTGAAGGAATTCTCACGGTGGGACAAAATTGCCCTTTTACAAATTATTTCAGCACAGCAAAGTACAAGTTCAGTCTGTGGGAAATGTTTGTGTGTTGGRKTTTTTTTTGGTCTGAAGCCACGACTTTCAAAAGAACTTGATGAGAAGGTGCAAAGCATAATAATGCAGACTTCCTTGTTTATTTTTTAAGTTTATTTATCCACTGATTGATTTCCAGAGGTCAGGTCCTTTGCTGAAATTTAAATCAATCAGGAACAAATAAGATCTAAAATTCAAGGAGCAGATCTTTTTTTTTTTTTGTCGCCTGAATTGAGCAGCATTGTTTTTTGTTAGTAGTGATGACACTTATTTCAGTATTCTACAGTTGTTTTGGGGTGTCAGTGTGCAACTCTGGTTTAAAAAAGCTTTGCTAGGTCCATTCTTACCCGTGCTTTTCTTAATAGATCTCTGTTTTCACATATAAGTACTATATCAGTACTTGTCACTTGTTAGGTGCCAGAATTTTTTATTTTGGGTGAAATTGGCCAATAGTGCAGTTTAGAACCTGTGATTTCTGTGTAAATAATTGGTGCTTAAAAAAAAAATAATTTTAAAGTGACAGTCCCTGATTATCCCACTCAAAACGCCCACTTATTTATCAATTCATCCATTCAGCTGTAAAAAACTTTCCATTTTTTCRTTTGTATTTGATTTGGATTACAGGCAAAGGGACAGCACTCATGCATTGAAGCAGCAATCAATTGACTTTTATATTTTGCTTCTAGTTCTATAGACCTTAAAGTTTTGTTTGTSTGAAGTCGCATTTGTAGTTTTATGGATGGGAAGAAGCATTGACARTTCTGTGACTTTTGTTTGATATTCGTGTGGCAATTGTGTGGTTTAGAAGATCCTCAGTAAACCGATGCTACTGAAAGCGCTGAATGTTTTCAGTTTTAATGCAAGTCAAAGCAAAGTGACTTAGTTAAGTTCTTTGCTGCTTTGTCTTTCAGCAAGAAGAATCTGTGGTATGGACAGACACTGAGGAAATATGGTTTTGATCACGTCTCCTAAATAAGGAGCTGAGAGACTGAACTATGGCTCTGCCTTGGTGCCGTTGCAGGCTTTCGTGTTGTGTCAGCTTTGCATGTATTATGAAATTGGTTCATAGTACATAAAAATGTACAAATCATATTACTGAGCTGCAAAGCCCCACTGCTGATACATCAAAGAAAGCAGCAGCTGTCATCCAGCTTTAGCCAYGGTGCTTCTGAATGCTTAATCCTCTTCCCAAACAGAAGAAGGCAGAGAGAGTGCACTTTCTTTATCCACCCCCTCTTCTATTTTTTTCTAAGTTGGTAGCAAAATCCAGAAGCTGTGTTCAGCAGCCATCACTGCATTGCACAAGGCATAATTTTATTTCCATCTAATCTGGACATTTCAGTCCTCATGTATGCTAAGCCCTTCAAAATGTAGTTTTTATTAAAGTTAGAAATTATCACATTGTCTTTATTCCCAGGTGCTTAAAGTATCAAAATGATTATTCAGTTATACTTCATTTTCATTTCAGTCTCCTTCAAACTGGAATTAACTTGGTATTTTTGTTCCCTTTCGGTTGCTGTTRGGATTGTACTCAGAACCTGAGTTACAGGAAACACGTGTCTAACCATCAGAGTGAATATATTTTACATTCTGCGACTTCCATATTTTCAGATTTTTTTTTAGCAATGCAACTCTTACAAGAGAGTTATTACAAAAAAGCTTCTCTAAGAAGTGGGCAAGATATATTACAAATAAAAGTTTAATCTKTTAGAACTGTTTTAAGGGTCTCTATAGTGCAGTGTCCTGTCTCCAAAGTGGGTCACGGCACAAGKCAGGGGAGGGGGTRTGAGAACTGAGCAAGAAARCAGCAGAGCTTCCCTGGTGGTAGTYTTTGCTGTCTCAGTTGCATTTCCCAAGTCAGAAGCAGTTCTTTGAACCAAAAAAATTAAGGCAGGTTTTCTTGTTCACTAATTTGCCTAATCACTTCCCTTAACTGCATTTTTTAATAAATATGTGTAAACASTTTTCAAGGGAATAGCATGTGCAAAATTTTTATATTGAACCAAGGTACCAAAATTATTGGAAATAAGTTATAAAATAATTAGTTTTATGTGTTGAGTTTTAAATATTTTTTTTTGTTTACTAGCCACTGTCTTACTAAGTGACTTTGCACTGCAAAGTAATCCCAGCAGAGGAATGAAGTACACAAGTGTAAAGCTGTCAGACAACAGCAAGTTCATTAAATCGTCTGTCTRGATAAACTAATGGGAAATGATTTTAAGTCTTTGCTAACTTCCAGCCTCTCAGACCAAAAATACTTGGCTGTGCTGAAATAAGTAAGCAGCTAGAGTAAAATGTAATGTTTTAAGAATCCCTTTGTGTTGTCCTATTTACCCAAATAGAATTTCAAAACTCTGCAGTAAAAAAGTGTGTCAGCCAGGATCGTACCGAAAGGCAGATTAGAGAAAATGGCATTTGATRACAAGGTTTGGTATATTTAGAAATGCTCCTGTTATTAAAGTTGCTCCTGTGCCAGATACTCCTACACTGGAGTCTGCTAATTTGTGTGACATGCTATCTATCCCAACACACGAGGAAGATCAGAGATTACATGAATTAACTCCAGTCCTACTTCCGTTGTCAGACAAGGATCTTCCAGCAATGACATTACCTTCTTGTGGTTTACAATTGCAATGCCATTTTCTCTTCCCTTTTCATTAATACCCATTTTCAAACTCCTCAGTTTGAAATGCCATCTCTTTACRTCTTTAAGCTTCCAGAAGCTTCAGTATTGCTCATAAGGAAAATAATTCATGCCAAGAGAGAAAATGTGCACTCAGCATTGTGGGATGTTCATGGCAATCTTTTTCTAGCTCACAGTGAGCAAGAGGTCATTGGTTTGCTTTGACAGAGCACAAATAAGAAGCCTGAATTCAATGAAAAATTGAGGTACTACCTCATTACTGTGGAATACAGTCATTGGTAGTTTCAGTGGAATATGTGTGCTTCCACTAGCTGTAGAACAGGCAGAGGAGTTCTTGTGGGCTGCTGTCCCAGTGCTCAGTGGATCATCCACAGCCGTGTCCAGACATCTCTAAGGTCAAYGAAGAGACACAGAAACTGAAGGGCAGTTTCCAAGTGTCACTAAGCYGTGGGAGGAGGAAGGCATCTCATGTTAATTTTTTTTTTCTTTTAATTTCTTCCCACCTACCCCACAAAAAAAAGGTCATATAGTCTTTAAAAGTAATATAGTCTTTAMAAGTCTAGAGTAATGTTACTTTGAGCTTTGTTTTATTAGAAGGAAAAAGGGGAAATAATCTACAAAGGTCCTGCTTTGTTGTTAAATGATGAATTTTTATTTCAAATATTGAAATAAGAAAGTGGTAGGTATGTGGCATGATGTAGTCTTTCTTGTTCTATGCTGTATTACTCAGGTGCTCCTGTAGATATTAGAGGGTCGTTTTTCTCTTTGATTTTGTTGTTTATTGCCCTCTCAGTTGCTGAGTTTGCTATACAAACACCGTAAAAGGTTGTTCCTCGCTTGACCTATTCATTCATGTAAATGGCATTAATGTRTATTTCTTTTTTGCTTTTACAGGTTATTGAATCACTAGGGATTATTATATATAAAGCCCTGGACTATGGTTTGAAGGAGAATGAAGAGCGGGAATTAAGTCCTCCACTGGAGCAGCTTATTGACTACATGACTAATGCCACGGAAACAGATGGGAGTAGGGATGAAGGATATGATGCTCTGGATGAAGGAGTGGAGGATGAGGATGATGACAAAGAAGAAGTTGAGGCCATCCATTCCTATAAAGATGTCATGAAGGTACAGTAATGGGCAGTTTTTATGATAGTTCTGTCATTGAGAAAAACAACTCTATATTCTGTGTTATTGTCCTGTGTGATACTGGCTGTGTCATTTTCTGATTTCCCAGGTACTTCTGTAAAGTTTGCTTGTGAAAATGACATGCAGTGGCATTTCATGTTTGGCTGTAGGCAGCAGAAAATCCGTGATCAACTTTAGCATTGGATGTGCCATTAATATCACAATCTGATTTAATCCCTGCACTGGATAGTCAGCCTGCCAGTGTAAACATCTGTTGAATTACTTTGTGTACTCTTGGATCCTTCATGGTCTGTTTCAATTAATTCACCTTTTCATTAGCAGGTTGTTAGTGTAATTATTTCTTATCAGTTCCTGTGTTTGCCACCCTCCCCTTCTGAAGCCCAGGAGTGCTTTTATAAGAGTAGCTTATTTGTATGGAGTGAGTCAGGACACAGTATTTCCCTGGTGATCATTATGGTTGCATCTCTTGGCCTGAGTTGTGACATTTGGAAATACAACTTATGATTTTAATTGTGACAGGCTCTTTAATTTTATCTGGGCTCCTGTGAATAATAATTCAAAAGTATTAACCCTACATCTTCTAGCGAGTAGCCTTCTGTGCAAGTTTTAGAACCCAATATGCTCTTTGTACAAACAGAAGTATTAATAAGCTTGGTTAAAAAAAACCCCATTAATTGGTTTAACAAATAAATAATCTGAGAATTTAATACAGGCTGGAAAACATCATGCTAACTCATACCAGGGGATTGAAACGTTCATAGTACTTCTTCATAAATGCAAACCATGTCTAAGGACCAGAAGTTTAGTGCTCCACAGATATTAAGTGTCATGGTGGAAACTGAGACTAGAAGGATGTCCCAAATAGCCCATCAGGGCATATTAGCACTCAGGAAAAAGAYCCCACTGAAACCCTTCAATTCTGATGGGTTAACAGTACAGAGAAACTCTTAGAAGACTGGAGAGGGAGTAACTTCAAGATGCTTTTGCGTCCTCCTTGCATCAGAAGGGATGCTAAATGCTGAATTCCTTTGTTTTTTCTCCCTCCCCTCAGAGAAGCAAAGGCCAGAGGGAGAAGTGACTGAAATGGTTTTTTGTTCCCCTGTGATGGGGAGGGTCTGTCTGGCTGAAGGGCTCTCCCCTTCCATCCCCTGCCAGTGCCAGCCTTGCAGGGTTTGGTGCCCTCACTGTGCCCGGGTGCTTTGCTCTCTCCTCCCTCTGCCGCTCCCTGACACYGAGTCACCTGCTCCAGAGGGGCCAGCAGCACCCTGCTAAACCCCCATGCAAACTGCCCCAGCCAGCATAGAGGAAATGTRGAATACTGATGGGATACATCCTCCTTTCCCCCTGGTTTGGCAAAATGCTGTGAATTGGAGACAGTCTAATTAGATTGTTAAGAGAGAGTTCAATCAGTGCAGAGACAGACAAGACCTTTGTATGCACAGAACTGAAGGCACTGGCTTTGTGGAAGTGATTATTTTGAAAGTTCTTTACTTGATTTCTGCAAACAATAGAAGATAAGTTTGGGAAACTTTGCTGAACTCCTTTAGCTACAGTGGTRTACACATCCCTGAAATACAAAAGGGGTAAGAAATTTCAACASATTTCAGCTCTTAAAGCCATGGTATGGCATCCCTTTCGTTTGGCTTTGTTAATACCTCTTCTAGTCTGAGGTACCTGCCTGTTTGTGTGTTTTAAAATCAGCATCTTTCATTTTATTTCTTCATTATATTTTGCTAATAACTTTATATCATTCKGGACATGCTTTTGTGACTTCATCTTAGTAAACTGAAATTTTTCCCTAAATTATGTGCTGCAGTCTTAGYTCTGCAAATTACCTTTATTCCCTACTCTGTGTCCTTACTGCATTGACAGTACTAGAATGGCAGCATCCCTCTGTCATATTTTTGACATGAGTGCAGATTTGCAAGATSTTTTTTTCTTGACCTCATACGTTTTAGGGGTAAGACCATCTTTTGAATGTGAATATCTCTGTTTTTCCCCCCCAAGCAGTGGTAAAATGTTAGAGGCCACACCTTYATTTACCCAGTGGCTGTTTCACAACAGTGGTGTGTGGTCTTGTGACAACGAGGCTCCATTATTTTAAGTCCTTCTTGGCAAGACTCACTGTGAAGCTTTTTCCTCCACAGTTTGCAGTGAATGCTGAAGCAGGTTTGCTCATTGAATTTGGAGCTGTTGTTCTTGCCTCYGCTGCATTCTCTACATCACAAGCTTGGAAAATGGTAGAGATGGGTTGTGTGCTACTAATACTGATTTTTAAGGTTTTTTAACTATGTAGTCTCCAGTCTGGAAATGTCAAAAACTTGTCCTTGAAAAGTGATTATATGGTTCCTCCTTCTCCCAAAACTCTCATTGTCTGGTCCAARGCCTGCATGCCACCAAGACTGAATTTTTCACCATTAATCACTAATTTGGGTGAGCCTATTTTGGGATTAAAATACAGAGAYAGTTAAAATATGTGTCACATTTTTCTGTAATGTGAAGTAAGCAAGGTCAATCCTAAATTCTCCCCCTGGCCTGGAAAATGCTGAGTAACGTGGCAAACACTGATTCCCAAGAACTGGCAAAAGGGTAAGTGCTAAATAGTACTGCCAAGATCATCATTGGCAAAGCCACTGGGGGAGACACAGACAAGCTTTTGTGCTGCTTCTTGGTATATTTGGCTGATTTAGCCTCTGATTTCCTTGGCAGGAACAACCTGCTGCCCAGACTTGACCTACTGTTTTTAAAAATGCATCTGTGAGGAGAGGAGACATTGGTTGCCAGGAGCTTTTAGTCTTTGATATATTTCTGATGTGTCAGCCCTCTGTAAATGAGGGGAGAAATGGAGACAGTAAAGACTGGACATTTTCAGACAGATGCTTTCCGTGTTTGAATCCCTCTCCCCTGCCCATCCACTGCGTAGTTCAGGAGATCTGTACATGTGGGGAGTGCCAGGTTTGTTCTACAGGTACATGAAGTCACAAGTGTACACACACAGTAATCCCAAGGGATCAGGAACACCTTGGGCTGACAGCACATGTACACCTTGGGAAGCCTTGGTCAGCAGAGGATATGGACAGAGAATGCCAGGCACGCTGGGCAGCATTGGGATTGCTAAGGGTGTGGGAAGTCCTGTCATGTGGCACCTTTATCACAGCGTGGGGCCCTCCCTGATACTGAAACAAGATGATGCAGTTTATCAACCTCTTCCACAGTRTGCTCAAACCCTAATTCTGCTCCTAATCTTAACATTATCTCACTCCTTATCCCACAGATCTCTGCAGTCAGATGGTTCAAGCCAACAACATTTTTCATGTTAACCCAGAGGCGCTTTCTAAGCTGCAATTTATCRATATCTGCTGTCTTGAGCCCCAACCCTAAACCCAGTTCCAGTATTATACTTCATTGTAGGTCAACGCCCTTTTCTAATTCTAGATGTAAATGTAGCCTYATAAGGCTTTGATAGCAGGTTTTGTTCTGTGCTGATATTTGCTGGGCTGAATTGCCATCCTAACCCTGTCATTTCTTCCAGATTTGAACGTCACCGTAGCCAAATCGCTGCTGCCTGACTTTAGCTCAGCTCTTCTGCAGAGCAGAGGTGTTGTAGAGGTGTTGTCAGTTGTACCTGCGAGCCATGACACTGACCTTTGTCACTGCCTCACTGCTTTTTTCTGCAGATCTTGCAGAAGGTACATAAAGGCAGCAGCACCCTTCTTGAACCAGCATCTGTTCTCTTACTTRTGTTCACCTTTCATCCCAAAACTTAACTCTGCTTTTAACAGGAACCTTTTCTATAGCTAAGCCACACCTTCTTGTCCAGGATACAAATACAGGTGGAGGGTCTCCAGTGCTCAATGGCCTCGGGTCCCAAGTCTTACCTAATAATTCACTTTTAGGTAGTTCTGTAACAGTGTTTGTTAATTCTGACCAAAAATGAGCTGTCATGCAACTGCTCCTTCACAAAGGTGAGTGAGTGACCCAGGTCCCATAGTAAACAAAACTCGTACGTAGTAAATCTCCATGCTGACTTAATTTGTGAGAAAATTTTTTTTCATAGCAGCATGTTCAGTATGGTGTTATTTTACTAGAAGAAATGTAAATGAGATTGCAATTTGTAGTATTTTTATTGGTAGAAAATTATGTYTGTGCTTTGCAAAGAGGAAGAATAAGTTGTTTCTCTCAACCTCAAACACTCCTCCTCTCCCATTTCAGTTATTTAATAACTGGCATGGTCACGAGATGAGAAACTTGTATGTCTAGGTGACTCATATGTCTTGGCAGTTCAAGGATATGACTGACTCCTTTCAGCTGGAAGGAACTGAAATTTACWGTGGTGATACTGATCTGCCTCTGTTTCATTTTGAGTACTTTGGTGGTAATACAGATCAACCATTTATGGCATGTGTAGGATTCTAGGGGAAAAGTATGTCCTGTCTCGATGCAATTATAGGCAGGGTAAGAACATCTGCATTTAGATCTAAGTATTTTGGAGACTCCTGTGTCTGAGGACTATTATCATATAGATGCTGTGACCCCATGTAAGTATAATATGAGAACCTGTCAGAGGGGAACCAGAAAATGCAGTTAAAAACAAGTCAGGGTATTTGTTTATGACAGACTGTTAAAGAGTTCATGTTACTGGAATTCAAAGGCCCATAATTTTGTCTAGTGCAAGCTAAGTAAGGTGCAGCTTTTTGTGAGTGTAATTCAGTTTAAGGCTGGGGTGGGTTAAGCATTTTTATATGAGCCTGCAAAACAGTATTTATTCTTCATTTCAAAACAAGCAATTTGCACTGTACACTGTAACTCTGTATGAAACTGGTGAAGATTTGGAAACTTACTGATATGGTAAAGAAAGACTCAGATGTTGCCAATTCATTTTATATTAAAAGGAATGCAGCATCATTGGCCATCTTTGAAAATTCTCAGTCAAAAAAGACAAAAATGGATCCTTTCCCTTCTCTTGAATCCTATACTCACATGTTTATGTGCTAGTCTTTATCTTGGTGGATCTCATTTTAGAAAAACATGACTTATGCCTCATATGTTCATGGAGAGACATTGAAATTACAGTTGGTTGTAAAGCCTCAGTTCTCTTCACTTTGGTTCTTACAATACTTACTGCCTTGACCAAAAATTTATCATCTTCTCCTCATGGATCCTCAGACGCACCTCTGCTGTCTGAGACCCCTTTTGCAACATTGAGAAACCTCCTGTCCCATCTGTTTGGGTCTCTGAAAGTGAAGCCATCTAGTTTTTGTACCTCTGAAGTTCTGGGGAAGGCATGTTCTCCTTTGGCTGTTCCTTTTTTTCTGCAGTTTAACTCTTTGGAGACTGTCAGCTAGAAGGAAACCCCAAAATCTCCCAGAGTGACTTTGTAAACACAGCCCCATATCATTCTGCAGTGACAGGACACCCTCATACAGATGCACCTGGGCAATTTGGGCCTCTGAATGTGGACTTCCATGGTGCTGCTCYGACCAGGTAGACAGCTTGTGTCAAAACATGTCCTGGCCACCCTTTCCCTCTGTGCTGCATTGACAGAAGTGGGATCTCAGAGTTCAGCAGTGAAGTCACAAAGACCAGAGCTCGGCTCCTGTGCTCAGGGGGTGAGCATGTGCTCAGACATTCCCTTTGGGGCTCTTACAAAACAATCACTGAGATTGGATTAGCAGAGKAATATATGGATCTTGACTGAATAAGACCCACCCACAGGCCTTTTTTCTTGTTCTTTCACCATTCCTTGAGARAACTTGGACTTAGAAATGCAGTAAACTTGCTGTTTTTCTTTGTCCAAACAAACCTTGTGCATCATGGTTATTCATCCAAAACATAGTGTGTTTCTCATGTTTGAGGTGTCACCTTTGCATAAGGATCTGTGTACCCTATGTGTAGTCAAAGCATCCCAAAAGTTTGTTTGCCTTTGTTCTTTAATCAGCTCCCTCATCTATTTTGTGTCACAAACAATTGTGCAGGTGCTGCTGAAGAGCAGTGTTCCTGGCTGACTCATGGAAGGAGTCAGTGTTTGAAGCTCCTGCACTKTGCAGGCCCAAGGAGCTGAGCAGGAGTGTCTCTCTGCAAGTTTGAGTGTTTGTAATGTATGAGCAATATCTCCACGTTGCTGGTATTAAAATGAAAGTATTTTACCATTATAGGGGGGTTTTTATATAAGGGGCTTATAGCTAATGCACTTGGAAGGAAGTTGTCCTTCAAGACTTTGGTTTTTCCCTTTGAAAAGAAGAATTATTCTTGGAAACATTCCTTCCATCAGTGTGGGCTTAGATGGATTGGAACGTCTTACTCCAGGCTGGGAGGCAAAACCAAATCACCTTTTCTACCATGATTTATGGCTCACAGTAGCACATCTATGCTGGTTAAAAAMCCCTGTACCCATAATTCACATAATTTTACTGGTATAACCTGTTCTAGATCTAAAATAGTCTGAGGAATCCAAAGAGTTGTCCAACAAAAACAGGAAACACAGATGGGGTGTTCAGATTATTTTTATATGTGGGGAGRTTAGAAAACACCTGAAATTTGTGTGTGGCCTTTACACMTTTAAAAGAGGCACAGTAGGACAGGGACTTACCCCCCTCTCTCTTTTATGCTGTAATTATTATAAAAAAAAAGTATATAGATTAAAATAAAGTTCCACGTTTTAGTGCAAATGGAAGGATTCTTTGGTGGTAGTGGTGGCCTATAATGCATAAAAGACAAAATTTGTCATGACAGAGCTCCAGSTATCCCATAAAAAATACAAGTTCTAAAACATGCAAAGCATTCTGTTAGAAATAATACATCTGAAGTATCAAAGAATCTGTGTGAGCCTGCTCTGCCTAAAATATACCCTGGAGACTAAAGTAGATCAAGGAGTGTTTACTTTCACAAGRTATGTTCTGTTTGATCAGATTAATTTGAAATTCTAAGTAATGAGTGGAAATCAGGGTAATGGTCAATTAACASAGTAAAGCTGTAGTGACCCTTAACAAAGTGAGAAAAGAGCAGAGCCAACATTATGAAAAGGACCCATATCTTGTCTGCCCTACAGATTAACTCCAGCACTCAGCCAGGCAATGCAGCCTGACCTGGCCAGAGCTGGAGGGATCTGCCTAAGCCTCCCTCTCCAACTCCCAGCCTCCCCTCTTATCAGGTGTTCAAACTGATAAGTGCACAAAGGCTGTGATGGGTTTTCAGATTCACTCTCAGCCTGGTAAAGGCAGTAGATCTRCTCAGGAAAATTAGCCAGGACAGCAGCTTGTCTTTCATTAGGATCTGATGAAGGTTCATCTTGTCAGAATCGTTTCCACCCATGTAGACTCGGCAGCCTTGGGTGTTTGGGGTGTTGCCAGTGGCTTTTTATCTCTGYGGCTCCTTTAGGTGCTTTGAAAGTGAAGGCCATTCTTTTYCAGGCTCCCATGACTTCTTCTGTCRTGTCTGTGAGCTACAAATGTTTGATTTCTGTGTAATGCCAGCATCCCATAGGGGATAACTCATAGGGGATAACCCATAGGGAGTATCCCAGCTACCTTGTCAGAACCGCCTGTATTACTTCCTTTATGTGTGGGACACGTGTTTTAGTAGACAAGTAAGTTAATGGTGACCTGCAAATGATGGGCAGTTCCCAGCAGCTGCACTCACCTGACTGTGTTCAGAGTAGCAGATGAACTTTTTTYTGCAGTTTTTATGTCGTGCATATGCAGCTTTTGTTAGAAATGGGCAGTAWAGGTGTTCCTGTAGCTGTAGTGCTCTGCAGGCATGAGAGAAGTAGGATTTATGGGGTGGGGGAGAACTTCTTAGTAACTCTGACTGATATAGCTGGGGGAAAAGATGCCTTCCAGGCTTCAAGAAAAGGTCCAATGGCAGAGTCTCCAGGTGCTTGCCTGCTATGCATTTTGGAGTCCCTAACTTCTCTGAGGTGTTAGAGCCTCACAATCCATCAGCCTATTCAGGAGAGGTTAAGAGGAAAAGTGGCTGTGGAAGTTTTGCCTTTTCTAGTTCTTGCCAGGACGTAAATCACTGACTGTGAGTGTACTAAGTGGTCTGTCTTGCTGAYAGCAATTATTTTAAAAAACTATGTGCACTTCAGGTGTCAATATTGCTAGTCCGGAGTCACTTATGATGATATAATTGCATTGCCAAAGAAAATGGAAGCAGCATAGCTGTTACAAAATTACTTAATTCCTTACAGAGGCACATTGTCCTGTTACAGCAACATGGGAAAAATAAAGAAACGGAGGGAGGGCCCTTTAATTAAGCCACTGTGATCTTCTTGCTTTTGAATTATTCAAGAGGGAGCTTTGGGCTTGAGGCAGTTTCTTTTGGTGCATTTATTTCAGTGCCAGTAACAGTATAAAAAGAAATTAAACATTTGGATGGAAGTTCATAGAATTGATTTAAAAGTACCATTAATTGTCCAAAATAATAATCTCTCTCTTTTATCTATGTGATTTTTTTAGTATGCTCTTTATTACTGTGCTCCCATTATGCTATTTTTCTGCTCCTCTTTGCTTAGTATACTGTTGCATGCTGTATTTTARAAAAATATTTAAGTGAGATAAGGCCATTTGATACAAAGAAATAAACARTGTCTGCTGGACTGTGCTGACCCCTGAAGATCCAAATCTAAAAGGCAGGATATCATATTTGTCTCAAAGATTGGCCTGGAGACAGGGCATGTTTTGCATTTCTTCATAAAAGGTTTTTTTACAGTAGGTTTTTGTTTAAAACATGTCGTTCCTGAAGTAGTATTGTWACTGAAGCATTCCTAAGGGGTAGCTTTCAAAAGATTATTGTCCAAAGGATGCATGGCCCTCAGCACGTTTAAGTGATTGATTTGTAAATATTTTTAATGAAATAACACAATGGGAGAAGCAGCGTTCTTCTGGGCAATGGCTTCAGTGCATTTCTCATGCAGTTTTAGGATTGCCTCTCTACAGACTTTGAGCCATACATCCCAAAGCTTGAGCATCTGTGAGTCGGGAATGCGGGATTGTGGAGAGGGATTTGAAGATTTTAACCTAGCAGCCTTTCTGATAACTCACACTAATCTGTACAACTGAATAAAGTCGTCCCAAGAGATAAATTCCTTGAATCCACTGAGCTTRGCAGAGCATTTGCTGAAGGGAAGGTGTAGGGCAGCCTGGATACTGTGGAAAGAAAGCGGGCACGGGAATTCGGGGRTTTTATGTGAGGAGGCAAAGCAAACCGACAGCACTTAGTAGCCACCATGAGTAATTGTTGTTGGGAGAGCCCAACTAAACCCTSTGAGCAGGAATATTTATCTGAGGGATTGACAAGGACAGGGAGCTCAGGGATTGTGCTAAGGGCAGGCAGCTGCACGCAGTGGCAGAGTTTCATACGCTGCTCCCAGCTTGCTTTGTGTGAAGCCTGCAAAGGAGGCACTGGGAAGACTCTTTTYGGAAGCTTGGTTGAATGGAAGACAGAGGCATTTTATTGCTTCTGCTCTGAAGAGAGAACAAAACCCTTTKTTTTGTTATTTATCTATTTGCATGTCAGAGAAAGAGGCTAGAAACTTGATTTTAAGCACTAGAAAAAAAAACGGGCATTTGTTTTGTAGTTATTGCATTCATGTTGGCAGGGAAGGACATGATACTGTGGGTGATTTAAGCCAAAAGAGAGTTCTATGGTTGGGGTTTTTTGGGGTGGGCTGACTAGGTTTGGGTTTTTTTGCCTTCTCTTTGGACAAAGCAAGCTTGSAGTTGGGACAAGAAGGTCCTAATGAGCAATTGTATTTGTTTTTCCTTTTTGGCATGCCAGGATTTCTTGATGTGAGCATTAAGACCAACTTAAATAAGCAAATTCTCATTAGTCTCTTCTAATCAATTCACATCTATCAGTCCACTACATCATACTATATGTAACAACCTCCCATATATGTATTTTATACGGTCACATCTGCTTACATAGATGTAAGATATCACTGTCCTCAATCTACCTTTTAAAAATAAAAGGTTGTTTAAAAAGGAAAGAAAGGTGATTAAAAACACGGCAGTGTTAAGTGAAGAAAGCGAGCTATAGGGTTTGTTTTTTAAAAAACTTACATGGTAGCATGTGATATTGAAAAAAAAACAAATGAAAAAACTGGAGTTCAGGCCAGTATTAGCAAGATTTATTAAGTCTTTTCATGCCCAGACAGATGCAGCATGTCACACTTAGAACTATTTTTAATGGCTCAAAGGTAAAAAAGAAAAGAGGAATATGTTTTCTAGGCAACACACATTTGTAAATGAAAATACTCAGTACATTAATTTTGTCCTTGTGTTTGCCCTTCTGTTTAATTTCTTATAAACTCATACAGAAAGTGAAGGGATTCTTATACCTTAACTTGATGAAGAAAGCTGGGGACAGTTYGTGTAAATCCTTTCAAAGTAATTTTAAAGCAGCTTTGAACGTGACAAGTGTTTAAGTGAATTATGTTGATAGACAGGTTTCATTAATTAAAGTGATGTCATTTAGTGTCTTACACAGTTGTCCTGATTTTTCATTCTGGGCAGTGTAACTGCAGGTCAACACATGGTCAGCTTTACTTTGAAAGTAACCACTGTGCTCCTTTTAAAAGGGTGATGTCAGTCCTTTTCACATCTGAGTGTGCTGGTGAGCAAAGGAGGGTGTTTTTCTTGCCCTGGTAATGGTGCCTRCTGTGTTTGGAGCCAAGGCACTGTGCCGGGGACTTTCCAGTGAAGTCTGGTTGCCAGAGACACTTGGCCTCATGGAGTCACCTTCAGCAGAAGTGCTGAAATCTATCCGTACCAGAAACCTTTATAAAACAACAAAGCATACCTGAAAACACCCAGTTGGATTTGCTTTCCTTCCTGGGCGCCCTTCTTGGCACCAGTGGCTRAGAAGGAGATGCAGAGAGGGAACATCCTGGTGGCCAGGGCATGGATGGCACCATGTGCCCTCAGCCTGGCTCCATGGTCAGAGCAGSTAAAGCAGGACGGGCGTTCCCGTTGTGCCCAGGATGCTTCCTGCAGTGCAGGTGAAACTCGGGAGGTTTTTAATCTCTGGGCAGGTGTTGCTGGTGCCTGGGCACGGGGCAGCGAGCAGCGGAGGGCAGATAACCGGAGAGATAACCAGACACCCCCTCCAACCGCTATTGTCTGACGTGCCTACCGCAATAAAAGCATTATTAATTTTCATCACTACTCTGACAGATGACGATAACCTCTCTTTGAGGGTAATTTGGCAGCTGTCTAGGCCTTTTAATGAAGGTGCTGCAAGCGCAGTGGTTTCTTGGCAGCTCCTTGCTGGTGTCAAGCAGTTTGAGGGAACTGGGYCCCCCTCATCTTCCCTGCCTCCCCCAGATTCCTCTTGAACCCGTCTTTCTTGTGGGACCCTGATGTATACTTAAGGACACTTGCAAAAAGTCCTTCAGAAACAGTTTGGGCTTTTTGACAAGAGAGTGATGTTTTAAATTATCTTTGCAGACAGAACAATCTGTAAACTTTAACACTCATCAGTTTTACACCAGGTTCTTTGTAGATGTGATGGTATATCCTAAATTTGGTTCAGAGCTGTCAATTAACTCCAGTTGAGGCATTTTGCCAGTGTCTTAGGTATGTCCTTTTATCATTGCTATCAAATTCTATATGAAGTTGATGTTAAACTRGCTTTCATCTTGCTGAAGGTAGCAATGTTTGAAATACATTTATATATTTGTATTTCTAGTTACTGCTCTAAAGTCTTGGGTTTTTAAAAAGATAACTGCCCTGACTTTCAGCCTTCAAAAGTGGTTTTATAATGAAACATGTTAATACAGAAAAGAGTTGTCCAAGGGTAACAATTGGTCTTTGAGTACATGCAGGAGAGTGCTCCACCATGATCACCCCTTTGATAACCTTACTCTCTGTGGACTGAGGTCACTACAGTATTAATTACCTTCCAGAGATTTAATTCCTTTTATATTTCTGCTTTAGAAAGCATTGATAGACTTATCATGTAAATGCRTCTAGTTCAATGGATGTGTAGTGGATGCCTCTGCAAGTGCCAGGGGTTTTAGAGGTAGCTTTGAAGTAGAAGAACTGACTGGGAGTTCCTGCCTGACTTGTAAAGATATATCTTTCATGATGTGTAACTGAGACAAGTAAATAATTACCTGTGGTGCAGGTCCTTAGAGTACTTGGCACAAAATAGTTTAATTATTTTAAGAGTTGTGTTTGAAAACAAAGCAATCATGCAGCACTTGACTGGAAAACTAGAAGAATGGTTTGCCTCTCTCCATTTTCCTTTTTTCACTTCAGATAATAAGATTTTGATGAAGAGGTGACTGGTAGCTGGGTTGATGTGTAAGGTTGATGTGTAAGGTTGATGTGGTTTTTTTTGTTTTGTTTTTGCTGTTTGTTTTTTTCCCTGAACTATTCTCTGTTGAGCACACATCTCTTTTACTGGGAAACATTTGTTTCTACAAGGTTTCTTCTCAGATAAGAATGTTAAGAATTATCTGATGTGCTTGAAATAACCTAAAGTGAAAAATTATTTTATGCTAATTAAAGGCAATGTAATAAGGGTTGGAAAGAGTCTTCAAATACTTTAAATTATGTATATGTTTTCCAATGCAATATTTTCTGAGCATGCAAGTAAATTCATTTTCAAAAGAATGCTCAGCATTTAAAAGTACAGGTAGTTGTTTTGTTTTTTTTTTTAGATACAACAGATTGTGCTTGTTTCTGCAGCCAGAGAATGGCCCAGGTGCATTGGTTGGCCTCCTTCTACAARTGGCATATTTTGAAATAAACGAGGTAACTGTTAGAACAGCCAAGCCCTAGGGAAGAGGAAGAATTGTTCTTATATTTAGTTTATTAGCTAGAGATAATCTCTSTTGCTTTCCATCTTTGTATTCTCATCTTRTGTTGAGGTCTGTGTYGTTCATCTCTTTTAGAAGCAAAGAYTCATTGCTCTACTCTCCWAGAAGTCATGATGTTARAAAACTRATGTATTTCAAGATTGGAGCAAGAGGTCAGCCTTTAAAATGTACTAGAATCTTCACAATCTCTTCATCAAATTGAAGTTGTATTTCATGTATATTCCTCTGAGTTCATGACTTAAGATTTCAAGAAAACTGTCATGAAGAGCACTTCAAGGTGTTTAGCAATTCACAACGTTGTCCATCCTAAACAGTCATATAGAGATCAAGATCTTTTGAGCAGATAGAACTGCAACCAACAGAGCAGGGAAATACATGCTATAGCACCATATGTGATTTGGTCAGTTATGGCTTTGATCCAGAATTTTTTTTATTTTCTTGATCAGAAAAGTTTCCTGACCAGCTCAGTGGCCTGTGTGTTGACCTCAGATTCACTGACAAAATAAAATYCATAGTTCCTAAATATCACAAGGGAGAAAGAATATATGCAGGCATGGACTGCAGTGTTGTGACAGAGCCCCTACAGCACAACTACAGTCCCCRAAGTGCAGACTCAGCACATTTTGGGATGCATGAACAGGCCTTGAATACTTGACAGAGTGGTGCCTTTACTCCTGTTGCTGCCATTGGCAAGAAACGTGTGGAGGCGAAGCAAAGCAGCAAAGTTTTCTTTCCCTCAAGCCCCTGAGCATCCAGGGAGGTATAAACACCATCTGCAGTCCCTTCAGGTGGTTAATCCCACCTGTGTACAGGGAATATGTCAAAGCCATTGGCTCCAGGTCATTCARTTTCTAGGAATTACCATACTGGAGACAGTTTCCAGGAATTAAATGTGTGTAAGGAAAAGGACAAAAAAGGGTACCACCACTACAAACAGAGGGAATTGAGGAGAAAATAACACTTTAAAATTTATTTAGAAGTGATTTATTGGATATGTGTTGTGTTTGAATAAGCAAAGATATGTATTTGAATCAAAATTACTTAATGAATTTGATCAATAAATTGTGGGTTAAATTATTTTGTTCATACCTCTCTTAAAGTGGCATATGTTTAACATTTATGCAACTGATATGCTTGATAAGACAATTATAATGTAGATTCAGTGGCTATAAATTTAAAGAGAAAAGTGTTAAGCATACTTGGCTAGAAGAAGAAGAGAAAGAATTTTTCTGTAGGCCTTTTTCATGCAATCAGGGTTTGAAGACCTGATTTCCCAGACAAAGGTGCTACAAATAAGAAGTAGGCACACATGAAAGGGTAGAATAGCTTTCCATATGCTGAGGTCTGATGAAAGCAAAATGAGACTGGTTAGAAGTTACTCGATTTGTTCATTGGGAGTGAAGTTTAACARCTTGTTATGCTTAGTAATGCTGTCTATTTGGTTATGCAGCTGGAAATCTGTCTTTTTGGATAGGAGTAAAAAAGTCATGCTTCAGGACAAAACATGAAAGCAAATTATTATTATTATTATGCCTACTGAGAGAAGTTTCAGCACTTTACATAAAAACAAACAAGCTTCCCACACACACATAGACTTTAAAGCTTTGTGTGTGAACTGTAAATTGCTGCCAAGGAAAGWGCATGTTTTTATTTTAGTTGATATATTTCAATTGGATTTTAAGTGGCTCATGARTAAACTGCCTTACATTAATATATTGTCTCTCAATTAGCAAGTATACAAACATCTGAACTGTGTAGTGATGAGATTGATGGGCATTATTCAAAAGCCTCTCTTCTGCAGTTCTTTCCCTTTCCTTTTTTGTGTGTCAGGGTGATTTGGTGTGTGATTTAAAAGTCATTCCCCAACGTTTTATGGCACCTTTTGATAAAATTGTTTTCTCGTTTATGCTGTTTGAAAACTTCAGTATTTTCTACTGTTTTTCCTGAGATAGTGTGGGGTTTTTTTTCCAAGCAGCAGCCTGAGTGTAATTGTTGCTTTATGTGCTTGTGTGGGGTCTTGGGGTGAGGGAAAGAAAGAAGGGCTTCTGTCCCGCCCTCACTCTCTGCCAAGCATCCTGATACAAAACCAGCTCTCCTCTCACCTCCTGAACAGAAGCAGTAGTTCAGTACTTCAGTAATTCAGTGGTTGTAGAAGGCACCCTCCATCCCCAAGGAGGGCCTGARCAACATCCCAGACAACCATACAAAATGGCATTACCGGGGTGCAGCTCTTTGCTAGCAGTTGTTCAGGTCTAAGCTATTTAATAATGTGAAGGGTGGTTCCACAGYGTAATGGGCTGTTAGCTAAATAACTACAGGTCCCCTGTGATGTGCACAGCCACGCCCCTTCTCCTTTAATTATCCAGTTTTATCATGTTTTGCCATCTATGCCTCTACTCTGTTTTTGAAGCTGGTTTTCTTGCCCAGATGCCTCTGTCTCATCCTTGGGGCTGCTGTTCCTGCATGAAATGCAGATGTGTGAGTTGTACTGATGAGAGCTGCCCAAGGAGCTGTTGTTTTTTTATGAAGCAGAGAGCCTTGGAAAACAGTGGTTGCTGACAGGCTGCCTAGTGGTTTTGCTAAATGTTGCAGGGATTGACATTTCATGTAAAAAAAAAGGGGAAAAATATAAATGGTAGGTTTTCTCCCTTGCCCATGAATAATCCCATTGATGTTCCTCTGAATAGTCAAAGAACGAAGAGCTAGGAAATTCAGATTACTGCATATTTATATTATTAATTCCTCCATTATTCTKCTAAGAAACAACAGAGCACAGTTTCTCTGAAACTAAGAGAGAATGCAGAATTGGTTTTCACTTAATTGGCTCTTTAGAAACAAGCCTCTTTGAGGAGCAGGATGTTGTTAGTCCGCTGTGTAAAGACAGTGTAACAATACACCTAACACATAATCCAGAAACAGCTGTATGCAGGGGGCTGTGTTTGAGGGGTAAAAATACCCTAGCAGCTTTCAAACAGAAATGAGAATATTATACAAATGCAGCTTTGTCAAGAAATCTGTACTTGCACGTAAAATTGGTCTCTCATTGAAAACTTAATATCAAATGTCCAGGGGAAATAATCATTGTCTCAAAAAAMCTTAGGTTGACTTTCATTTGAAGTCTGTTTTGATAGTCAAGGTCTTCATTCTTAGAAAGCTAATAAAGAGTAAGATTAGGGCTCACTGAGTGTGAAAAATACAGGATTTGGCTTAAAAATTGAAATGCAGTCAGTAATGTATACTGGAATTTCCTTTTCCTAACACCAGTGTAARTTTTAAATACTTTCAATAGTGTTTGTAATTATGTTAAATATTTGTAAGACTCTTTACCTAAAGATGGTATCATATAAGTGTAACCTTACAAATTGTCTTTGCTTCTAATTGCCTGTTGTTGGATAAAGTTCAAGTTTATAAGTGAGAGAGTTCAGTGAGGTGTGAGTCTTGCAGTTGCTGTCTGTTGACATTTTATCAAGATTCTCATCACTKCTTAAACTCAGTCTAATAGTGTGGAAAGGTAGTTAAGGCTCTTCAAATAGTTTTGAGTGTCAAGATCTTAAGAAAGAAAAAGAGTCATGGTGCTCAGCACCTCAGTGCAGTTGGTACCTGAAGGAAGCAGTCTCAGGACAGATATTCTGTTCAGAAGGAAACAGTGGAGGGGAGTCCTTAACTGTGCCCCAGTTTCATCTCAGCATTGTTGAATCCCTGTGTTTTGCTTTGTGTTTCTGAAACAACAGCAGCATACAAAACAGCACCGCAGCATTTCCCAGCACTGTCTACCCACATCATGAGAGTTGCAACTGTTTCCATGCTGACTTAAGTTTTGACTCAGGATTGTAAACATTTGTTAGTCCATTCGTGTTGACATTTCAGCATATATTTAGTTTGCTCAAGGCCTTTAATCCTCAGACTTTGCAAAGCAGAGAGTAGTTCATGATGATGATAACGATTATCTGATACAGACAAGTGGACGTTTCTTAAAGGCTCCAGATCCTATGCAAAGCACTGTTTTCCATCCTTGTATAATCTAACTCMCATTTGCAGTTTTATCTTTAATTTCAGCAGCTGCCTGGTTGTCTCCTTTTTACAGTCCTGAAAGAGTCAACCAACCAAGGCCACTATTTCATCAAATTGTACCTGTTATTGCTAAATACAATAGCTTTGCTGCTGCATTTGCAGTTTCATACCAGAAAGGAAAATCAGTAAAGAAARACTATTCRGTCATTTTATGGGGAGGATCACTTRAAACATTAAATTTGGAAATTCTGAAAGTAGAGAACTGTGTAGTAACCTCTCTTGTCCCTCCCAAAGTGATGATCAAAACAATAAATACCAGCACAAGGGAAGGCCTTACCAGAGTGCTGGAGARCCCTTGAATATTGAAGTAGACATGCTTGGTTCTAGCAATTTGCTTCAATCTCCACAAAACCTATCTTTTCCTTGAGGCATGTAAAATGAACTAGGAGCTTACACCTCAAGCAATTGGACATTGCAAGACACTTGCAAAATATCATTTAAAATATAAATTTAAAAGTTACCAAACTTTTGCAGGTGAATATAAACTTTCWATATACAGGAAGTGAATACTTCCTGTATTTTCTGTTAATTTATTTTGTGAGTTAATAGCTACTTCTGCTCCCATCCCTATTGTCTTATCACAGTCTTACCTTGGTAGTATTCCCCTAGAYTCCTGTATGAGAGGGATCAGCTAATCCTTGGCCCACTGCAGTCACAGGTAGCAGAGCCAGGGCCAAATCTCTGCCTGGAAATCGTGAGAGAGCAGCTCTGAAATGCTGGGAAGCAGGCGGCTTAGCTCCCAGCTGTTGGGAAAGCCACCTCAAAACTTGCACTGTGCCTACAAAACTTGTACTATGCAYAAGGGTGGTCCTAGTAGGCAGAAACATCTTACAGACTCATGAAAAAATACTTATTCCTGTGAACAGCCCATTTCTCAGTGTTACTCAGGATAATAAAGCATAGCAAAATGCTTGGTTGAGTTTTACAAATGTGCAGGTACTGTCTTGGTAAATTTCTCTGGTAAGGCATGTGGCTTCTTGAAGTTCATATTCATAAGAAAAAAAAAGCCTAATTATAAACTCTAGTTTATCTTCACGGAGATAAAATCTTTCAGAAAAATAGCCTTGCCTTGAAAAGTCACCTCAAGCTGAGTTTTCTTTTGTGAAG
Organism: Malurus melanocephalus; assembly: GCF_030028575.1. Classification (NCBI taxonomy): domain Eukaryota; kingdom Metazoa; phylum Chordata; class Aves; order Passeriformes; family Maluridae; genus Malurus; species Malurus melanocephalus. The sequence continues at coordinate 1,765,988 of NW_026623331.1, read as the reverse complement.
CTGTTGCAGTACTGTACTGCAGAGCATGAGGCAGATGCCTACTACAGTTGCATGTTCAGCRATCGGGTGGTTAAAGTAATTTCTTCTTGTTGTTTAAGAAAAAAGTACATCTTTAAGTCTCTGTTAATACTCCAGAGCTTTCAAAACACTTAACAAGCCTGGCATTTGCAGGCTGGTAATATGTTTTGCATAATATCAATGGCCTGTCTTTGTGGCCCATGGGAAAAAGAAATCCTTTTTTTCTTTGTGGTGCATTCATACAGGCCTTCTGCTCAAGACGATTACAAGTGGAAACAGTTTTTGTYTTTTGAAATCTTAATTCCGGCAGCCCAGGTGTTTTGATGAAGCTTCCACTATATATCTAGCCAAAAAGGTTTTGCAAAACTTACCTGCACTTTAATGGGCGAGTCAGTTGTATTTTTTGGTAATTTTATGGAGGCTGTGCTGGAATATATTCAGACAAATGCAAGAAATGCTGTTTGATCTCTTCAGATGGTTAAATTGTGATTCCTGTTAGCACTGCTTTGGCTTGGTGCACCCTGTTTCCTAGTCAACTGAGGATGAAGTTAGAGGAGCTGGCAGGGCTATGATATTTACATAATGCCTTTTTTTCCCTGTGAACCCTGAATGTGGATGGAAAYAGCCTCTAATCTTCTTAGTGGTCTAAGCAAAGATTGAATGCTTTGGGTCAAGCTGGGGTTTTGGATAGGCTCGGTTAGGAAAAAAAAAAATTAAAATCCCAGCTCTTCACAATGACTGCAAATGGAAACATTTACAGACTGAACTAGTTAATGTTTCAATAGTTGATAATATTTTTATTATTTCACCAGTTTGCACAGAGCACATAATCTGTTTTGAGCCATACTTGCTGAGACTTCTTGGAAGCAGAACAAACAGCCCTTGTATTAAGCTCTGGGCACTGTTCGAGTTCGTTCCCCTTAGGGTGGTTTTGAGTTGTATCATGAGGGATGAAAAGGCAAGTGTCAGAATAAGCATACAACCCCAAAAAGACTGGAAAAAACTGCATATGTGATCTTAATCCTTCTTGCACCACAGCCACTATGACATGGTAAGAGGAGGAGTTTGCTAGGTGACTGTCCTTTCATATCTTGGTTATTAAAACATTCTGACTGGGATTTTTGTTGTGTGTTACAGTAACATAGCTTTTCAAACACTACCACCATAAACTTAAAGATTTTAAATTTTTTTAAGTGGRTAAATATCCTGAACTCAGACTAGAAGTGACATTTCATACTTGATTTGCCTTGCCTGCCTGGATTTTGTTRTATTTTTTCATGCAGAAGTTATAGCTTGTGAGGCATTCTAAACCAGTATGCAAGTACAAAATATTACAAAGAAGGGGGAAAAAACAGTCTGTCCTATTTACATTTCCCTTTTTATTCAGGCTTACCTTCCATAGTCCAAAGAATTCATGTTAAGCCTTTTGACTTAATATTACCACAAGAAGTTTTATTATGTAATTCACCTTCACACAAGATCACTGGGAGACTGATTTCTCAGAACATGAAAGTTAGTGGGAGCTGCTGGTCCTCTTTTAATACCTGCAGCCTAATGTTTGCAAACCAAATGGTCAGGTTTTATGTGGTTGCTTTTGTAACATAAGTTCAGCAGCAGGCTTTTTTTTTTTTTTTTTTGCTTTGCTTTGTGTTCAATAATAGAATCAATATTACAACTGTTCCCTGCTTGAACTTGTCACTGCTGCATTTCATTAACTTTCTCAATATTTGATGCAAATTGTTTATAATTAACATGCCTCTGAATAAAGAAAAAAAGGATTCTTGAAAACCTGTGTGCAGTCTGTATAATAATAAAATTTTATTCTCAGTTATGAAGACATACCATTTTATGGCTTTTTTTTCAAAGTACTGCTGCTATTACTTTTATTCYTGTAAGTGGTGTATTTTAGAATGAAACCCTTTTGTCTGTACTATAATTAATAAACAGAAAATGAAAGCGTAGTAAGGCAAGTAAGGACATGATTCATTATTGCAAAAAAAGAGCACAATCATACTCAGAATTTGGTCTAATGTTCTTATATTTTCATTAAGTTAAGGGAAATATTTAATAGATGCYATCTTCTTGGTATGTGTTATCACTRTTGCACACATTAGGAGTGCATCTGTTTTGGCTTTTCTTCCTTTATCTGCAAAGGAAATTATCTGTTTTGTTAAAAAGGAAAAAAAATAAAATGAGAAAAAAAAGGGGCAAAAAAGGAGGGGGTGGAGAAAAAGGGAGACAACTGCCAACTATATCCCTGTGATTATCCAGAAATAAATTTGAATACTATAACAAAATTTTGGCCATCCATTGCAAAACRGCATAAAATTTGAAATGTAGGGATAGAGGGCAGTTTGATGAACATGTCTGCCTTGCATTTCCTACATAGATGGAAAATATATAGGAATGAATAAAAATATACAACACACATATATGGAAACTTGCCTTAGGTATATATTCTTTTTTTACAGCTAAAAGAAGATACCTAGGGATACATAATCAGAMCAGGATACTGCAGGGGTCCTAATTGTGCTAGTAAAGTTTATCAGAGGGCCAAATCCAACCACTGAGCTCTGTATTTTATTCTAATGGGAAAAAATAAAAGATAGCAAGGGGCCTCTGGCCTCAGGGAGCAACTCGTTGATGAGATTGAGCCAATCTAAATCTGACTGAACCCAAACACAATTGTTCAGCCTTTCSTCCCTTTTCCCACCCTGGCAGCACGTTCTCCTTGCTCCTTTTTGCCTGCTCTGCTGTGTGTGTGTCCGTGCCATGAAGAGTAATTGTCTCCTGCTCCACTTCCTTGACGTTGTTAATTTTTGTCCGGATGAGTAAATCCTCTCTGCGTTAGGGCACGAGCGCCCGTGCCAGCATGAGGGCATCTGTGGATCCGTACAGCTGGAGGCCACAGGACCACACCTTTTCGTGGCAGGATGGATTTAAATCAAATGGAAAGCAATATGGAAAGGCAGCCTGGGCTTTACGTGCACGGTGCCCCTCGTAACCACAGCGTTCACTGTGACAACAGGAGAGATTYAGACAAGTGTGCCACTAGGCTACTTAAGGGCTCTTCTGCTAAAGAGGCTTTTGTCTCAAGCTTTACTTCTGGAGATCTGAATGTAGCTATATGTATAAATGTTACTATACAACCACAGAAACAATACAAAWTTTGAGGCCTTGGTTAAGACTTTGTTTAATTTTTGCATATACACCAGTATGATACATGATACGGATACTCAAGGTCCMGCGTTGGGATTTTTTAATTTAAAAGTGTTTAGGAAACAAATTATGGATGTTATTTTATTCTGTCTGTTTTCAGCTGGTGTTTCCATGATGAGTACTTGCAGGTGGTGGATTTGACTTGGGAGAAATGATATTACAACTATTAGCATTTTTGTTGATTTTACTACTACTCTACAGTAGTAGAAGCTGGATGTTCATGTTCATGAAGCTGGATGCCGCTCATACCATCCAAGCTCTCAGTTTGAAATGTAAAGGCTGGTTTCAGTGAAACTTCTCTTGTTGAAAATGAGAGCTGCATGTTTTACTCTAAAAATAGTCCTGGACTGACTGTTCATTGGTAATTGTGAATGATTATTAGTGATTTGAGTAGGCTTTCAGAGTTTTGCAGGTTTAGCATATATGAAAATATCTGTCTATTCTTTGCATTAGYTATGCCTGTGTCTTGAAATGTTCATGAATGTCTGAGGTAAAGCAATAAGCWTGTGCTTCCAAAGCTCTTGCTGATTTTTAAAATCTTTGTCCTGCTTGRAATTAATCTGATCAGAGTTTCAGCTTGATGATTACACTGTACTTTCTTGCTTCACTTCTATCCTTTCATAAACTGATAGGGATATGGTCCCTTCCACATTTATAGGAACACTTAAGAAACACTTACTGTTAAAGCAGGTTTGAATTAAGTATGTTTTCTCAAAATTTGCTACTGCAAGATTGCTTGTTTTCACAATTAAGTTATCCTTTTTTGTTGTTGTTGTTATGAAAAGGTGGTGTCTTGGTTTTCCAGAACACGGTCAATAAAATAAATGGGAACAGAAGGTTTAGAAAACACACCCTGATTTCTGACTAAACTGAAATGTCTCATGGAAGCTTGTGCCCTTGGTATTCAGTTGCATTCACTGTCGTGTTCTCTCCTGCTCAGCAGCATTAATGGAAGCAATGGGGCGTTGTTTTGATCCTGTTATTTGTTTTTCTCCCTAGCTGTGTGCTGCCCACCTGCCAACCCGATCAGAGGCACCCAACCACTATCAAGCCGTGTGTCGGGCTCTGTTTGCTGAAACCATGGAGCTCTACACTTTCCTGGCCAAAATTAAAAGTGCAAAAGAGGTAAGCACTCTAAAAAGGTTTTCTGCTTTTGAGCTCATCACCATGTGAACTCAGCTTACAAAATTGCTTCTGTACCCAGCCAACAGGGAATGTCAGATTCTTGAGGACATGATCTGTAGTGTTGAGGGAAAAAATTCTTCAGCTGAGGGGTTTTCTTACTTTGGCCTATAACCATTTACATCCCTCAGAATTTGTTATTAACTGTRGCTAATCTATTTGGGAGTAAAAGAGATTATTTTCTTGAGGGCAACACATTGCATACATATACCCATTCCTGCATATTTGAGCCTGAAAGCTTCTCTGGTGTTTCAGGGATGTTATGAAGTGTCAGATCCTTGCCTGTTCTTCTTCAGCTCCTTCCCATAAGGGAATTCTCTTAGCTGAGAATTATCTGAGATTCTTCTTGCTTGTATTTTGTCCCCAGTCAGCAGCTTCTCTAGCTTTTGCTGTATGATTGGTTTGTTGTCTGTCACATTGGTTTCACAGCAGAGCCAACTTTAAAAATAGAARCATTTTCCCCTTCAGGTCACAATTCTTATGTTCACTGCCTGTTTGGCTGTTATTGCTGGCTGAAAGGCCATCCTGTGAACCACTGCAATTAACGGGTCTGGCTGAAGAGTGACTTTTAAGGATGGTGTTTACTGCAGATAGTTTCAGTGATCTTGCCTGCAGAGTAGCCCTGTGAACAACTATTAAGACAGTGTGGGTGCTGGTAACACTGGAAAACTGGTGGGTGAGGCGAAGGGCAGGAAGGGAAACTCATTTCTTAAAGCTGTTTTTTTCACCAAAGCCAACTTGTCAAGTAACAATGCTTTCATATCCTTTTTTTTTTTTTTTAAATAAATCCCTGAAGGATTTTCTTTTCTTTTGTAAGTCAAGATCTACAGTACCTCTGAAAAGCAGGATAAGATTTTACAGGCTGACCTAAAAAAATTGCTGCTGAAAGAGGCAGAGCTGTTCCACCCACACACACATAGTCCCACTGTTTTCCTTCTTCTGGTTCTAGGGAACAAACCCAGCAAATAGCAAGCAAAACAAAAAATAAAGGAGTTGTTCCTTGTCAGGTTAATGAGCTGGATCAGCYCATTAAAAGGTCAGATGAGCCTCACAGCAGCACAAGAGAGCTTTTATCATGCTGGTGGAAGATGCAAACCAGTCAGAGGCACAAGGGGAYGGTGCTCTTTCCTTCCTGGGTGAGATGCTTCATCCAAGAGGGAGAATCCTTCTGAGATGCTTTTCTGCTGCACCGAGTCAAATTTCATCTCCACTTCTTCTCCAGTCCTATTGAAACTGAAACCGATTTTTAAACTGGAGCAGTGTCATGCCAGGATAATTTTGACAGTGTCAGCATGGCTAAAGAGGCACTTGTTTTCTGAAGTGCCTGTGTTATGGGACATCTGCATCCAGTACCCCTGATACAGGGAGCAGTCAGGATACAAGATCCCCATGCTAAATCTGTCTCCCAAACCTTGACATCATTAATTTCACATCTCATCTTTTAACTGCTGGATGTGTCARTGGAGGGACCTGTTCTAGAAACACCTCACTCAGCAGCTGTTACAAAGTCCATGCTGACTCTCAGAGATAAGACCCTTCAGAGTTCATCTTTCTGCTCAGAGAGGAATTATGTTTCCAGTAGTTCTCCAACATCTTGGCCACAATGAGCAGTAATAAGGCATCTCTGTTGGCAGTGTCAAAGTAAARTATTGTGGGCTATGATGATTTAAAATCAAATCTTAACAAAAMTCTTTTAAAAATTATTTTWAAAAGTGGAAGGGCATTTTGAATTTGCAAATTATTTAATCACCTTATAATTGGGCATAAAAACCCAACAACATCTGATCACATCATAGAGCATACTATGAGTTAATCCCAAATGAAAGAAACCATTTGCGTCTCACAGACTATTAGGCATTGATTCAAAGCACATTTAGGTCAAAGGAAGTAATCCTTGTAGATGGAATTTTGGCCCTACTGAATCAGTAAGACTTTTATTGCTGCACCTAACCATGGCCAGAATTTTGACCTTTTGATTTCATTTTAGTCTGGATCAGTCCCTCAATAGGCATGTAAGAAATTACAAAGAAAATTTTCTTAGAAGCAGCTTTTGGAATCTGAATATTTCAGGTTTATGATATGCTTGGTCCTTTGTCATAGCTTTTATCTAACTATAGTTTTGGAAASTATTTAATTTTGAAAATAATGTAGTGTACAAAATAAAAAATAGGTATGAAGAAAATATGAGTTGGAATGCTGTAAATCTTGTTGCACCATTTTAAAGTGACCTTTATAGTTTATACTTGAGGCAAGCAGGGATCATATGATCACACTAGGTTTGTGCCAGTAAAAGCTGTGTTGTTGTTTACATGGTCTTCTGTTGCAAATACACAGCAGAATCTTAGGTCATGAGAAGCAGAGTTAAATACTCTTCCAATAAATTCCTTTTTCTTTTCCTTTTGCTRTTGTCATATAAGTATTGGGTATAAAGGACATAAACACTGAATACTTCAGTAAAGAAATTTTGTTGTCATAAATTTGTGGTGATTGCCTTGGTAGATAACTAGGGGAAAAAAAAAACAAGTTACATACACCAGTTCCAATTAAAAAAAAATACTATGTAATATTGTGGGTTTGACACTAAAGATGCCACGAATTTTTCACAGTTAGTTATTTCAAAAAATAACAGCTTTTTTTGGTGAATTTCCTTTAGACTGCCTCAGACCTAGACATAGTTTTGGATGTGAGATCAAAGTGAAATTAAAAACACGAAAAAGGGGAAAGAATCCTTGGAAATTACTTAAAATAACTTTCCTATGGATAAAAATTGTTTTGAAATTGCTTGGATTCCTTCYAGGGACACTGAGGGACATCTGGGTATCTGTTTCCTAGGTATGTGAGGTTTATTGTTTTTGGTCAGTAAGTGCTTAAATAGGCAGCTTCCCTGCAGTGGAAGTGGGAGAATTTTTATCTGGAGAAATTCACTTGCCTGGACTGAACTAAATCTGACCTACCTTTTACTGCAGCCTAGARCAGGTTTAGATGGGAAATAAACTGTGAAAGAGGCAGGGGGAAATATTGCCTTGATGCTGTTTTCAATTTGGCCCTATAAAAACTTACCAGGGCTTTGACAGTCCAGGATTTCAAGAGRGATAGATTGGTTGGTAGGAGGGATAGGGTTGTAATGTGTTTTAATACCATTATATGTGCTGAGGAGTCACGTGTTCCCCAGTCATCATCTGTCATATAGCAAATAGAGCATAGGTTCACAAAGGGTTTTCCTGGCATGAATTTGGGTGAGTGTATTAATCAGGAATGATGAAGCGATGATTGAGCTGYTCAGATGATCTCAATGGATGTCAAATAGGATGTTTAAGGCACTTTGTCACATAACTGATGCCGTGTGGTTACTTCCAGTCTGATTCCCTTTGTATGAAAGGTCAGCAGTGAAGTTGACTTGCAGACAGGGAGATGGTGCTTCCATTTTTAAAGAGTGTAAAATGTTTAATGTAGTGGATGCACAGGACAGACAGAGTTGAGAAAGATGTGATACTACTGTTGCAATAGCTTTAAAAAAAATAAACAACTAAAAATTTTGTTCTTTCAAGGTGAAGTTTTTCTAGCAAGTTTACTGGGGTGTTTTTTTCAGCTTGCTGGCAGCATCTGTATGCTGCTTACGCTCTGTGAAATATGCCCTTGCTGCAGACCCACCCAGGGTGCCATCTGCTGCCATCCAGGAATGGTCTTCTGATGGGCCAAGGCCTCCTAACTCTTGTCTTGCTGTTTAAACATTTACAGCTTGTTTCTCATGTCAAGAAGTGAGCTTTCAAYATTGCAGTAAGAAAATCCCAGAGAAGGGGATCTCTTCCTTTTTTTTTTTTTTTTTTAAATTAGGGAAAAAATGGTCCACAAGGTGAAGGAAATGCACATGTCCATGGCAAAGGGCAAGATAATTTGAATATCTCCTAAAAATGAACCCATGTGAAAGAAAAGATTAATCTTTTCCAGGATCATCCAAAAGTCATTGAGATAACCTTTGATGGCACCTGGCCATAGACAGAACTGTAGGCACAAATAAGTGATGTCCATGAGATAAAGAAGGTAAAAATCTCATGATGAGATAAAGATAAAAAGCTGCCTAAACCCTTGGAATTTAAACCCGAGTTGAATATCTGAAAGTATATAAAAGCAGTTTTTTCCCACATATGCATGTTATGTATTTTTAAGTTGAGCCTAGATGTGCAAGAATGTTTTATTCACCTGCTGTGAAGTATCTGAAAAGGTCACACRTTGCTCAGAAAGGCATCAAGTGTGACTGAGAGAGACAAGGAAAGACTGTGCAAGCAAAGGAGTGCAGAAATTGCAGCTCTGGATTGGGCAGGGGATTCACAGGGCTGTATCCACATTGTGAACCTGCTTTGCTGAAGGGRTATCTGCCCTAGTCCTCCTTTGGCTCCCAGTTACTGCCTGGTCGTACCTTTTCCTGGAGTTAATGTTCCACCTGCACTTCATGGCTGAGGGAGCCAGCAATGTGCCCTTGATGCAGGGAAGCCTTACGGTGTCCCGGGCTGTGTTAGGAGGAGCATTGCTGGAAAGTGGAGGGAGGTGATCCTTCCCCTCTGCTCAGCACTGGTGAGGCCAGCTGGAGTGCTGGCTCCAGTTCTGGGCTCCCCAGTACAAGAGAGACATTGACATACTGGAGAGAGTCCAGGGAAGGGCCAGGATGGTGATGGAGAGCTGAAACAGCTCTCCTGTGAGGAAAGGCTGAGACCTAGGGCTGTTCAGTCTGGAAATGAGAAGGCTCAGGGGGATCTCATCAATGTCTCTAAATACCAAGGGGACAGTGCTTAAAGGTCAGGGCCAGGCTCTGGTCAGTGGTGCCCAGTGACGGGACCAGAGGCAACAGACACAAACTGAAACACARGAGGTTCCCTCTGAGCAGCCAGGAATACTGTTTGTACTGTRAGAGTGATGAGCACTGACAGAGTTTCCTGGGGAGGCTGTGGATTCTCTGTCCTTGGAGATATCCAGAAGCTGCCTGGACATGGTGCTGGACAACGGGCCCTGTGTGGTCCTGCTTTAGCAGAGGGGTTGGACCAGCTGCCTTCCAGAGATCTCTTCCAACTCAAACACTTTGTGATCAGTACCAGTAAAGGTGATGCTGGTCTGTAGCATGTAGATCTGTGGTTAATAAACTCCTCAAGTGGCAGAGTTGATGCTAAGAACCACCATTGATGGCCAGCATAAAATATGAGATCAGTGTCCGGTAGGCAGATCTCTTGCAATAGGTTTGACGTATAKCTCAAAAAGTTTTAGAGATTGATGTACACCCTAGAGYACCAAAATTAATATKCCTTCCAAAACTAATTAAGACTTTRTATATTTTTATAATTGCCTGCATCTCTGATTGCAGTGAAAGTCCATGCACATCAAAAACTCATCCATAATTTCATTATCCACAGTGTGCCTTTTAATTAAGCTTTTGGTAGAGCACAGAGAAAGCTCTCAATCTGTCATCATTGTGCTGTTATTTTAAAACATGTTCCCTTTCATTTCTGTACTTTCTGATGTAAAAATGTAATTCTTCCAGTCTTCCTGTATATATTTCAATCTGATCTGTATGAAAAGTAAACTTACAAATTCTRATTAAGTATGTGGGTAGAAATGAAATTGTTCCTTCCTTTTTTTCCCCAGTTTCATACAAAGATTCAATTTGAAAACAGCTAATGAAAAAAGTCAGGTGGCTATACTGCTGTATTATTTGTACAAAATTTGATGMGAGGTAGTTAATAGGTACCTAAACAGTGTTAATGGCTAACTTATTTTGGAAATAGAGTCATTAGCCAAGTTACTCTCAAAAGTCTTGTGACTGTGAAAGCTGTCAAATACTCTGCTGCTTGGCTTTTCAGGGAGCAYAGATGGAGAAATAAATTAATTCAGAAACTTTTTGGCTCATAACTTCACTTTTGCCCATACTTCCATGTCTTCAGTGACTCCACTTTTGCAGCTGTGTTGCCATCAGGCTTGCAGCCTCATCGTGATCAGTTCAATCCTTCAGTTTAGGAACTTTAATAAGGGAAAATGCTGCTGGTTTGTGTTTGGCAGGGGAGGGTTTGGTTATGTTTTCTTAAGTGGTGCAGACAGTGGTTTGCACAGACATGTGATCAGTGTTAGATGCCCTTGGTTTGGGTTTATTTGCCTCTTCCTAAACAGTTATGTTGAGCAGCAAGGTGACTACTGCCCTCTCCAGAGCTGAGCAAAGTGCACCAACCCATACCTCTGTACATGAAGAACTTTGTCTGCTATCAGCTTGAGGTTTTCGGGGATTGATTTAACTGATCCCATTCTGAGTTTAATTTAAATGGGTTTTGGGTCTTTTCAAAGACCTAGAGTACTGCTGCTGCWTAAACCCTTGGAATTTAAACCCAAGTTGAATAGCTGAAGGTATATAAAAGTAGGTTTTCCCATATGTGCATGTTATGTATTTTTAAATTGAGCCTARATGTKCAAGAATGTTTTATTAGTTTCACAGATTGCAGTGTAAGAATCAATTTAATCAGTGAAGAAATTATTCCCAATTAAGAGTATAAACTGGGATCAGCAGTAGACTGTGTTCTGCCATTGGTKAAGGGTGAAGTCCAGGTCTGGATTCCCTAGAATACCACATTCATTAAATCATGGTGTTTTAGAAAGCATTTTATGGAAGGGAGTGTTTGACACTGTGCTGACAAGAGTCTTATATAAACTCCCATCTGTCGCTGAGCGCAGAAGAGCACATCCCAAATGTGGGCCACGCAGCAGCAGCAAATCAAGTGCCTGCTTTTAATAGCACAGCAAGAGGTTTGAAGACATTTGATATTTTTATTACTAGCTTTTGTCACAAAATACAGTCTTTTAAAAAATGGTCAAATCCGGTAAAGGTTTAAAAAAAAAGCAAAAGCTCTTGAAATAGTCGTTTCCTACACATCCAACCTTTATTTCCTGAATGAATGTCTAGGCTATATAATAGGTGAATTAGGTCTGTGGTATGGATCTGAGGTYCTGGGATTGTTCGGAAAAACCCTTTTAAGATGTTTCTGCTTTCTGGGATGGAAATCCATTTAGGCCATGTATTTATTATACTGTAATAGCTTTTCTTAAGCCATTGTCCCAAGGGTAAATGCAAGTGGCTACAGCAGCAGCAGCTGAGGTTACTTGCAGGTTTTGGAGCACAGTGGAATTCTGACAAAGTACCTATTGTATTTTAAATGTGTTGGTGTCTATAAATTATGGTTGAGACAAAGGCAGACACCTACTGATGCTGGCTGGGGATGCTGTAGGGAAACCCTAATGTGTCATTTAGTCWACAAGTTTGAAAATAATCATTTGTCACAGTGAGTTTATTCCTTCCCAAACAGCACCTGACAGGTATAGAAGAGTTAAATATGACTTTAAAAACACTTCCTGCAAGAGCACTTGCTGGTTTCTTCCAAAGCTTTATTAGGTCTATAATGATGGAAATGCCTTTATTTTCTACTCTTCCCTACTGATGGTATGGTGAGCTACTTTTAGGGGCCAGGGAAGGGGATGAGCTGCCCCTACAAAGTGGGTGTCTGTGGTCCCAGGGCCATAGCCAGGCACTTGGCACAGGGATGAGGAGTAAAAGAAGCCCAGCTTTGGCAGCAGCCTGTGCTTGTAGCAGCTCATTTGTATCATCAAACTGAACTTGGAGACTTTATCTCTTGGCTGGCAGGTTTTGCTCCTGCAGCTCTCCGGGCCATGGTAGTCAGCATCACTTAACACCTGTTCTTTCTCGGGTGGGAGCTGCCCCTCTAGCTATGTTCCAGAAACTAATTAGATGGTTGCCTTATTTGGAAGATCTTTCAGCTGCTCTGAGTTTATTTTTTTCCCCTTCTTATTTTCTGCTGTTAAGAAAAACATTGTAATCTCTTCTAGCTTCATGAAATATTTATGTCAGCCAAAAGCATCAGCCTTTGGGCACAAACCAGCCCCATGAACTTTATGGCAGGGAACATGGTTGCTGAGATGGGTGAYTGTCACCGGTCTTGTTGAACAGCTGAAGCATAAGCTAAGCAGCTGGAACATGTTTATTTTTTAAAAAATTAAAGGGTACCTTCTAGTGAGGGAAGGAGGAGCAAATTTGACAATTGTGAGCCCATTTACTGAAGTTATCTTTTTGATTGCAAAGAGATAAAGGAAAAAAGTATCAGATATTTTATGGTTTGCCAGTAAATGTTAGCAGTTTGCAAGAAAGAAAGTAATTTACAGTTCACAGGTACTGTACTTGAAATGATTACTCCATCTGCATGATACAGAAAAGAAGAAACCTTGRATAGCAAAATGCACATAAATAAGGCCTTTATGTTACTGGTTCTTTCCATTTTTCCATTTTTCCCTTGGGAAGGGCAGTTGTCTGTAAGTGTCAGACTGACTGCAGAGCCGGGGCCAACAGAAGTTTCCATAAAGACATTCTTTCCCAATTGGGTATCCTGTCGTGATGCTGCAGGTCATGCCAAAATGTTCCCACATTGTCCCATGACGTATCTGCTTTTGTTASTGTGGGTGATTTGTGGTTTTTTAGAGTCTTCTTGTAAATTATGTATTTTATTTTGATAGGGCAATGGTAGTATTTCTTCTTTGATACTAAAGCAATTGTGTTACTTCTATAAATAAGACAATAAAGTGCCCATCTGTTGCATTTCCAAAAGCTCTATGGTTGCTGACTCACATGTCCTGTCTCTGCWGCCAGGTTTGGTAGATGTTAAATGTGTTAAATGTGTTCGTTAAGCACTCTTCCAGTACTTCCATTTCTTACACTGACATGTTGGCAGTTTAGGAACTACTTCCAGGAAAAGCAAGTTTAAAAAAGTATGTTAATTTTTTTTTCTTCTGGAAAAGCTCAGAAGCTGAATTGAGACTGATGGTTGGGTTTCATTAAAAGAAGGGTTTAAGTGCTTAAAAGATAGAAATACAATTGGTAGATATGTCTAGATATGTCAGATCTGTGACCTGTTGCTTTAGTCTCACAAAATAAAAATGTAGTTAGCAGTGGACTTAAATATCAATTTCAGATATGTTAATGGGTGCTTAGAAAACAGATCAAATTAAACATTGTTAAAGATTTCCTGGAAAACTCTGTAGAAGGGGAGTGGATTATTGAGAAATTGTTTGTACTCCTGATTCCAAAACATTTCAATACAGGAGTAAAGAACAAAAAAAGTAGCCTTTTGAATATACAGGTGTTGATATGTGTAAGAAAGTTTGTGTAAAACCACAGCCTTTTGTGTGCAAACTTGCCTACTCTTTTATCTGCTATAGTAATTTTCCACATTCTTATTGGTATGAAAGCTTTTTTTACCCTTCAATGCACCATCTTTTCTATATTCACATGATCTGATATTGTTCAAAAGTAGCAGTTTTCATATTTGAAARATCTGTTTCTCTTCCTTACATGATTTTATTATTGATATTTTACAATCTATACCCATGTTAATACAGACTAATTAATTACCATACGTATGCAATTCTGTCACTATTCAGTGTAAAGAATTCTCATGGTTTATTTCTCCTTCTACAAAAATGAGCTTTCTTGAATTCAACAGATAGTAATTTTGGTATGAGTTGATCCTTTTCAGRCTGGTATTTATATATRTATACATATRTTTTCTGTGTTGTAGYTTAACAGACCTGAGAAGTGGTTAAGGTATTTTTCTGTACATACAAAAATTTAGGGATATAAACATTTTAATGTGTAGTTTTTCCTACAACATGATATTATCTGAAGTACTCTCTTACTCAAAACTTAACATTTGCTCCCAGCAGTTAACTTTTCAAGGAAAAGAGATTCAAATATATTCAAATAGTGTTTCAAGTTACTTCTACAGTATTGCTATTCAAGTCATAAAATACTCAGTAGAATACYCAAACAACGTGATGCAAGAGATACCAGAAATTTAGCTTTAGTTTTACTTGAGAGTTAATTTATTGACTCRTTTCTTTTTCATTGGCAGAACCTGAAGAAGATTCAGGAAATGGACAAAGAGGCAAGTGATGAATCTAGCACAGATCTTGATGAGCTAAAAAATGCTGACTGGGTAAGAGAACGATTAAATGGTGATTTGGCATCACTACTGGTCRTTTATTTTTCCTCATAAAGCTTAACTTAGGGGTTATTACCTCATCCCTTGTGATATCTCACCTGAAATGGTGTCCAGCTCTGTAGCTCCCAACAAAAGAAGGATGTGGACCCATTGGAGTGAGTCCAGAGGAGGCCACAAAGATGMTCAGAGGGCTGGAGCACCTCTCCTGTGGCCATAGAGTGAGAGARCTGGGGTTGTTCAGTGTCGAGAAGAGAAGRCTCCWGGGAGACTTTTGAGCAACCTTCCAGTACCCAAAGGAAGCCTCCAAGAGAGCTGGWGAAGGACTTTTTATGYGTACATTTAGTGGCGGGGCAAAATGGAAGGTTTTAAACTGAAAGAGATTTAGATTAGATATTAGGAAAAATTCAGATTATATATTAGGAAAAGAATCTTCACAATGAGGGTGGAAAGSCACAGGAACAGGTTTCAGCAACCTGGTTTGTGAAAGGTGTCCCTGCCCAATGCAGTGGGGTTGGAATCAGGTGAGCTTTAAGGTCYTGTCAACCCAAACCWTWCCATGATACCGTGTTCAAATCAGTCTCTGGGTTGTTATAATACATGAAGTAATAGTAACTCACGGCAAGTTACAACCAAATGAAGTCTCCACTTTCCTTTGCAGGCACATGAGACAATTCAATATAYTTTTCCTTAGACTGGTTTCATGGGGAAGCTTTTCAAGTTAAAAAAGACTGGACATTTAGGCAGGTACCRTGCTGACTGCTCTTCAGAGGGGCAGTCAGGCAGAAGACAGAGCCAGCTGAATTTTGCCAGAGATGAAAGTAAAATGCTACAGGGAAACTTTTAAGCAGGAAGTAACTTATTTTATTTTCTAGGTACTGTTCTTGTCACTTCATAGAGGAATATTAGAAGGTTCTTAAAAAATACTTGATTTCAATTTCCCAACCTTCTATCCACCTGTTCTTTCCTGTTCTTTCTTTACCTGTTCTTTCTTTACTCTAGCCATTTTGCTTCACAGAAAATGAGAGGGAGGTGTTAGTGCTCTTACAGGCAGAGCAGGAGAAGTTGAGTACTGACAGGATCTTAGGACTTGGAGTCCATTCCAAAACTTCTATTTGAAGAACAACTTTTGGGAAATTGTGCAGGAAAGTCCTGGGCAACAAAGTTTCAGATTCAATCACTGTTTTAATTCACACAGTATTAGCTGTAAATCTAAAACCTTTGAATATGGGTTTGCAGTGTACTTGAAGTGGGAATACAGTGGYGAGGTATGAGAATTTCAGATCCTCTTTCCATCCTTGAGGTGGAACCAAGCAGTCCTGCTGAGTTGCAACAAAGTTTTCTTACATTCACGAGTTAAAAATAAGCTTATATAAAATAAAATGGGGTTTGGTTGATGTGTTAAAAATAAATGATACAGTTGTAAATGTTTAGTGGTGTCCTGGAAGAAAATTAACAACTTTGGTTTAAGGTGAGGTGGTATTCAAGGGTAAGTATGAAATAAAATTTCTGTCTTTTTTGTCTTCAGGCTCGCTTTTGGGTGCAAGTGATGAGAGATTTACGGAATGGTGTTAAACTCAAGAAAGTTCAAGAGCGGCARTACAACCCACTCCCAATAGAATATCAGCTCACACCCTATGAGATGCTGATGGATGATATTAGATCCAAACGCTATACCTTAAGGAAGGTCATGGTAAGTCAAGAGAATCACTGAATTTGTCCAGTCTGAAATGTTATTTTCCTTTTTTTTTTGTCTTTGTCTTTTTTTTTTTGTTTTTCTGAAAATATTGAAATTATTTTTTGGTATAGATACTAGTGTTCATGGGGTTTATATGGTATCATAATTTGCACTGTGAGGGASAGAACAGGAAACCAACAAATGTAGTGTGCTTTGTTTTCCATGTGGCAGGCATTTACAGCTCTGAAAGACAGACCCACATATCATAAGCTTGAACAAATYGCTTGTGTTGGGTTTGTGATAACTTTAAAAGTAGTTTCAGAAGTCCTGTCATGATTTCCACTGAGAAATTGTTTTAGACTTTTTTATTGGAGAGAACATTCATCTCAAGCTACAGCATAGTTTTTGGAATTCCAGAATGTAAAGTGCTACCATGATTGATACTGTGATGGGAAAGGAAAACCTACAGTGGTTGAAAACTCACATTACCATGATCTGTTTTGAATTTTCAAGGAATAATTTAGAATAATCTATGTAAAAAAAATTTAAATCTTCAATCTTCAATTATTTTCAGCATATTCTATTGCTGCTTTCAAGTCAGGACAACGTGCCAGAGCAAGCTGGAGAGGGCTCATGGGTCTCCTCTTCCTGCATTCTCTCTAAAGGTGCTTGTAAAATTGACTTGAGGCACTCTTTTTTGTCAGAACCCATTGGATATTTACTGCTGTCTCCCTGTTCTTTTTTGTCCTTCAGGGTTATATTTTTTTCATCATTAAGATTTTCTTCCTGGTCATCTAGCAACTGATTGATCTAAAGGGCATCCTATCCCTAGTAGGACATTTTAAAACYCTTTGTCAGAGGCATGTATTTGGTCCAAATTAATATTTATACCTTACACTTCTTATCTTCACCTGTCATTAGTTACAATGGAAGCGTTGTCTTAGAGTATTCAGTGTTCAGATGCATTTGCTTTCCTGACAAATCCTCACACAATCTTTGTTAGTGAGAAAGCKGTGTTTCCAGCAGAAAAAAAATCAGAGGGGAGGGTTGGGGGTAGGGAAGACAGATGAGAGAGGCAGAAAGTGTGTAGTATAAACGCTTTTTATGTTTGAGCCAAAAGTACTTTCCTWATCAAGATCTGGATTTAGACTATCCGATTGTATTTATTTTCTGCAGCAGATGTTGCTTAAATGTTAGATCAATAGGGTAAAATACATACCCAGGCAATGATGTTTTCTGTCTTTCCCCTAACAGTTCAGAGAACTGTGGTGAGTGTTCCTACTACCCAYTGCAAAAGAGGAGCAGTCCCCTCAGGACTTTAATTGCTGTATGCAATCAGGACAGTAGCTTTGTTTGAATGGGAACCCCTGGGTCATCTAATTTTGCTTTTGTCAGACTAGCTTTGAATTCATCTTCTGCTAAGCAAGCTCCTGCCTCTTTGGAAGASATTTCCTTCATTATGTGGTACGTCTTGGGGGCACAGCTGCTGCTCTGCTCATCCACACTCTGTCTCTGTACAAAATCCCTGCAAGCATCTATTTTTGGCRTGCTGGCTTGTCTTCTAGACAGATTCTCCAAAGTGATCTCTGGGCGTAAATATGAATTTGGATTACAATCAGCTGCAAGTRCTGTACCTGTAGGGCTGTCTGTGAYGCAGTTTCTGGCTTTGTCTGRCAAGTGATGATGACATGTTAGAAAAATCACTTCTTTCTTTCTGGAAACCTTAAATTCAGTAACTTGGATCCTGCTGCAGGGTGTGCTTGAAGATTGCACAAAGCATRTTCAATGATAAGAGTGCAGCTTGACATGGGATGTGTGGAACCCGAAGGATTCACACAGAATTACAAGTTCAGTTCTATTGCACAGATAAAGCATCTTCTAGACTATCCTGTGTTGAAGCTGATTGTATGGATTCCCATCAGCAGAAAACCTTGTGGTTCTTGAGAAGAGAAAGACAAGGATCCTAAATCTGAGTTTTAAGGCAGTCTRGGAAAGATGGATTCTGTTTCTTTCTATCCTTCAAAATGGATGTTCAGCAAAAATTTGTATTAAAAGCAATTTTTGCTGTAAATTAGAYTTGATAGCTTGTGAGAACACTTATCCTACTAATGATAACAAGAGGTTACATAAATTTTTAAAGTAATAAGGGATTTTTTAAAGTTAATGAATTGCAACATGAAATCTTTACTATTCTTTTTATTAATGTGATGCTGTGTTTAAAAGAGTAGCTTAATCTGTCCCTGACTGCTCAGTACTCTGAGTAGAAATTAAGAAAGGAACAGATGTTCCTGTTTGGCCATATTTTGGTATTTCAGACTGTTGTGCTAACAGACAGCAGTGGCTGGAGCTGCCTGTTCTCACCCATTTTTATAGTGCAAAYATTCAAAATGTTTTGCAGATGTAAAATGTCAATTTCTGGGCTTTTGGTAAATAACTGGTTTCATTTGTTTCAGTGACGTTGGCATTTCTATTTCAGTACATTGGAAAAAAATTTCAGATTTTTCATCTCCCTATCCTGAGGAAAGAGTCCTCATTTCACCAACTGTTGTGGGGGCAAGATAGTTTTCATTCTAGAATTTTATAATGTTTAAGTATCTAYCTTAGAGAGATTCAATAGCTTTCTTCACCTATAGAGCACCCACTCCCACAAAAGCTAAAAGCGGTAAASATTGGTAGAGTCAACGCCTGGAAATGGAGAAATTTAAGAATAAAATTACTCTCACAAGCTTAATTTTTYTTTATTATTCTTATATGTTGAGCTAGTTTTTAATTTCACAGTGCTTCACAATTAGCTCTCCTCTTTGCCCATCTCCCCCCCTCCAAGATAGGCAACATTCACTCTCTATTCTTGAGCAGTGCTTATTGAACTGTAACTCATATCTCTTCTGTTACTCAGTATATGCCTGTCAGGTACCTTTTAYGCCCTATCCAAACTCAGCAGTATGTTACATAACAGCCACATTCCCCATAGGTAACAGCACTCTTGTCTGCATGTTSGAGCTCTTCACAAGTACCTATCATCTAGTGGTTATTATCTTGGCTGTGTTGCAGAAGGAGAATTTAAACACAGAGGTTGAAGCCATTATTATCAAAAATATCCAGTAATTTGAATATCTGAGCTGAGAATCCTGGGGCATGAGGTTTTTTGGTTCGTGTTTTTGGAGTTTTTTGGGTTTTTAATTTATTTATTTCTTTACAGTATTTACCACCTTACAGTACTTAGGTGAATTGCAATAACAGCTGTRCATGGACAGTATTTTCATAAGCAAGGTTTCATAATGCTTCAAGCAGGACTTCAGTAGGGAATGTGAGCAAAGGACTTTGACCAGTTTGTCCAGYTTGGCTTTGTAGAGTCTGTTGTGCTCTTACTCACAGTTCTGACTTGGTGGTGGTGAGCTGCCTTCAGCAGGGGAATTGTGCTTTTCATTTTACACTTTTCTCACGCACTTTTGTCCTACAGAAGTGTATCCAAGGTAGAACAGTTCCTAATTGTGCTTTAGGGGTGTTCAGAGGAGGGAMTCTGTGTAAT
Source organism: Malurus melanocephalus (assembly GCF_030028575.1). Classification (NCBI taxonomy): domain Eukaryota; kingdom Metazoa; phylum Chordata; class Aves; order Passeriformes; family Maluridae; genus Malurus; species Malurus melanocephalus. The sequence goes on along the minus strand of NW_026623331.1, from coordinate 1,746,325 downwards.
TACCATGGTTATCACATGGTATCATAAATTGTTTCTGCAATAGATGTGCAGGAGCAGCAGGGTGAGTGCAGGGCCTCACGATGGGAAGCACCAAAGCACTTCATTCTTGGACACTGCTTCTCAAGCTTGCTGTGGGGGGTCAAATGTGTTTATCACAAAAACATTATCCTGTCTGCATAATGCAAGGTGGTAAATAGATACCTACTTGAAATACTTTAATTCACCACAGAGCTTTATGGTGAGCTCTTCTGGAAATGAAGTCCCCTCTGTCTGCTTCAGTGTCCATGCAATTTCCTTTCAAATGAAAATTTCTAGGTAGTACAAAACAATATCAGTTTCCTTTTGACTGTTATTTAAAAATAGCACTCTCCTACTTTTTGCTGACACCTTTTGTAGTGAAACAAATAAATGGCTGAGATAATTGAATGTCAATGATAGGTGATGTTATTTTTTGTGGAAGTTATTAGCAATGTACTTGTTTGGGATCACCATTTTTAAAGCTTTGGGCTTGAGGCAAAGGTAACTAAGTACCATTTGCCATTAATTTTTGAATTGCAAATCCATATTTATATATTAAAATGTGATGACAGCAGGTTGTGAGTAGATGATTACATGCTAATATTTCTGTGCTTTAACTATTTRCATCTTTACATTTACGTTTTATTTTTATAATCATTGGTTTTCTTCACATTGCCAGTTTTAATGCACACTGTTGTACAAAAGCTGTTCTACACACCTGAAGATTTAGGATAATTTTACCGTGTTTGGAGGAAGTTATTCCAATACTGGTTTGTAGTTGGGGCCAGCCTGGTATGTGGACAAAAAAAAAGAAAAAAGAAAAAAAATAAAAGAAGATAAATTTGTTCCTTGGTGTTTTTTTTTTTCCCTGAGTCTATCATGACTGCATCTGTGCAGTGTCTCTGATTTAGACTTTAATCAAGAGCCATAAATGTTAATTAAGTAAAAATAAAGGATGCATTTGAAGTTGCTCACTACAGAAAGAGTTAGCTTGAGTAAATAAATAGATCCAGTGTGAACAGAGAGGMTAGAATATCTTTCAATAATCTTCCMTGTCAGTATCTTGTTTGGACAMCRAGTRTGAGAAGRTGGGTCCTGCCATGGRTGCTCCTGCTCTTRGCTTGTTGGCTGGAAATAYCCACTGGCTTTGCCACCAGCTCCCCGTGTATCCTCTGGAAAATCACTTAAGCAAATCCYACATTTTTCCTTTTCCAGTCAGATGGTGATACTGATACTAATTATACCCTGGTGGCGTAAAGTCAGGGCCTAGAGTGCCCTGAGGTGAAAGGCTCAGGGCYATGTATTATTTATTGACTATTGTCATGCAGAGGGTTGTTCCCCAAGGCTCCARCAGAGATTATCAGTTTACAAAACGGCTCTTCTGATGGTAATAATTCTCAACTTCAGCTATCAACTTTGACATCTGATGAACAGTAGCTCAGCGAGGAAAGACTTCTCATTTCATCAACAATCTTCCAGGGCATGCTGGCCTCAAAAAATTGCTCAGTCTTTGAACAGAAGAAATCAATCACACCCCTTAAAATAGTATTCTCCTCATCAGGAAATGTCAAATCATGGCTGAGTATAAACCTTTTCCATTTGAATTTTTCTGCACTATTTTTAAGAAGATGATGCATATTGCAGAGTTTAGCAGTTCGGTATGCTTTGCCAAGCAACATGAAATTCATCCGTAGGAAACTGAGGAGGGTTGAGCAAATAGAGATACACCATGTTTGGGGTAGGATATTTCCAGAAAGAGTCCTCAGGAAAGCAATTAAATGTTCCCCAGGAGGGACTCTGCWTCCAGTTTCTTAGAGGGAAAGGGATGAATCTTCTCTGGGAGGCTGCCACTCGGCCTCAGCCTGGACCCAGGGCATGTCTGAGGTGAGCAGAGCTTGTGTGGAAGCTGCATGGCAYTGGTGAAGTTCAGTTAGGGATCGTATTCAGGTGATTTTATGGACATTTAAACCCCTTTTTGTGATGGCAGCAGTCCTAGCTAGCAAAAGGGCATGGGATTTGGCAAACCAGACACATCTTCACACACGTTTTCTGGCTACAGAGTTTGTATGAATAGAGTCCCATAAAAAAAAAAATGAGGCAATTCTTAAGAAAGAAAAAAGTGCTGAAATACTTGGTCTAAGCAATAGAGAGTTGTGGGAATTTCTGTGAAATCGGGGGACAGGGCAGATAGCCAGCCACTGTGTAGTAGAAGGAGTTGCCAGAAGGATATATGACACATAGAATGGTCTCTCAAACCTGACAGTGTGCTTGGGCACTGTGCTCCATGAAGACTGAGCCTAACAGGTGTTTTTAAGCAAATCCATACACTTAATCCCAGCTTACAATTTATACATTCATCATATGATAGGAGAACATCCATTGCCTTCTTTAAATCCTATAACTATAGCAAATTGATGACTCTTCCCTGTGATGTCTTGTGTATGGTCTTATGTCTAAATGAGGTATCAGAGAAAGAAATGTCTGTGTTTCTGGAGAAAACCAAACAAAAAAGCAAAACAACCCTCACCCAGCCCCATTTCAATGGAAATATGGGATTTATGGTGAGGAAATGAACTTCTCCCACAGACACTAATGCAGTGTCTGGTTTGATTGGTGTTTGATTTCATCACTTCAAAATCCTGGTATTGCTGCTTAAAGCTGCTGCAGTTGGAATTATTTTTGCARCCATCAGCAAATCTGAAAAGCTGCTACATACTTTTTTTGCTTGCCTGTGCTCTGCATATGGATTGTTGGCTCTGCTCAAGACCTGTGGGGTTTTARGTCTGTTGCAGGTGTCAGAGCATCATACTGCAAACTCTGTCAGGGTCGTTGTGAGTTTTCAGTTGTTCTCATCTGCATGAATACGAATGTGAAACACAGCAATATATATTTCACTTTCTCCTTTCCAGGTCAACGGTGACATCCCACCTCGATTAAAAAAGAGCGCCCATGAAATAATCCTGGATTTCATCCGATCGCGACCTCCGTTAAATCCCGTATGTAATCCAGTGGGCTTCATTCCTAGCAGAGTAGCAGCTTTTTAAAGCATGTTTGGCTCCAGAAAATATATAAATACAATATTTTCTGGCCGGGCTTTCAAAAATGTCTACTGTATATAGAACAGGCTCTCTTAAAAGAACAGTATATCAAATGTTGCACAGACCAATTAACAGCTGTTATTGGTAGCAGCCCTTTATCTCGGGGAAACCGTGATGCATAAAACCCTCTTTCAGTTTATGCTGAGGTTTAAGATTGAGTGCATGTAAAACCATATCACAGCATTCCACTTTTTTTTTTTCTCCAAAAAAGTGTGAAATCTACTTTCAGGGAAGCACTTTTTAACGTAAATATGATTGTCTCTGTGTCCCAAGGCCTCGGCAAGGAAACTGAAACCAACCCCACCACGGCCCCGCAGCCTCCATGAAAGGATCCTGGAGGAGATCAAGGCAGAGAGGAAGTTACGTCCAGTCTCCCCTGATGAGATAAGGCGTAGCAGGCTGGGTAAGCACATGGCCAGTTTTTACCTGCARCACTCACAGAAAACTTCCCACATAAGAAGAAACCATTCCATGCAGATGTAATGAAAGATAAAATTATTCCTTCAGAAAAAGGAAGAACCTACTGGCTCTTCTAGGGCTGTGCAATCTTTGTGCTTAGTTRTATTTTAAAATATGAAACTGAATGGTTCAGCTTGATTCAAGTTTTTAATACAAGTGATAGATAAGTGGAATGATATTGTATTGCTTGTTGCACGTGGCAATTAATGTTAGATTTGCTCAGAATGGAACAGGTACTGCTTGTCCCTAGTGCAGTATACTTTGCCTATCTGCAAGTATTCTTTACATTTATTAAATTAATTTATTCTCTTTGTTTCCTGTTGTTAGCATCATCAACTWCTTTATTTTAATTTAAAATTGGATTATCTTTTGTTTACTGAAACTGTTGCATTTATTTTGAAACTAAATCTTTGCTTCCTTTTCCAAGTTATGGAAAATGTGKTTTTAAGTCCTTTTATGGGAAAATAATTCGGATTTGCACTGCGAAGCACTTCATTTCTGCAGTATGTATTCATCAAACCACTATGAAATGATACAAATACTCTGCTATGCAGCAGTCACCAGTTTGCATTAGTTCAGTGGTTCTGATGACAAAAGCATGACRAATACAGTCCTACATAGTGACTTAGATTGCTTTAAGGGTACTGTGTTTATCTGTATCAGAAAAACTGAAGTAGCTGAATTTTTTAAGAGCAAATGTGGAGTCCTGTGGCTGAAAAGCATGAAAAAATCCATGTATGTGCTCTGTGTCACTGCTTTTGGAAAGATATTTGTACTTGCCACGTGCTCAAAGGCACTGGTCCAGATTCAAGTGGATTGTGACAACCCATTGTCTCTGGAGAAAAACAATTTCATCAGTCTTGCTTTGTTCCATTGTTTTTGAAGTGCTTGATGGAGTTTGGGGAATGCTTGGGTGCATTTGKAAAAGCACGAGGCTTTGAATATTGGTTTTTTGGGTCTTCCAGTTTCTAGTTTGGATTCAGTTTATGTTTTCTGTATCAATTAACATTTCTCACAGGCCAAGACTTCTTTCCAAATGTAGGACGCTTGCACAAATGTGGAACGACTCCTTACTTTTTTTTTCAAACATTCAGTTTCAGTGTTTTAAATGCTCTCCATCTGGGAACTATCATGTCATTTCAGGGGCAGCAAACTTTATCTAATRAATCTTTTAAATTTCTATCTGATATAAATGGCATCAAACCCAGTTAGTAAATAGTTTTTAAAACCAATTTTGAACTACTACTGCTTAGGACTTCTGGACTGGTTTCATTCCTCCGAGGAGGGATACCTGTCTTCCACTAATTGTTGACATTTTGTTAAAGCATTACATACATTACACATAATTTYTGTGTTTTGGAACTGGAGTAATTCCTCTTCAGTCCAATGAATGGATTGGATTAAATGCCCCATTAATAGAGCTGTAAAAGGAGACACATGTGAGTTTTTTCCAAATATATCTTAGCTGCTGGCATGAGGAACTAAAAAGACCAAAGGCCTTTAAGAAAATTTTCCTTATGTTAATATATGAGGGTTTGTTCTTTCTGACAATTAGAATGATTGTTACGCCCAAAGTTCCTTTTAGAAAAGAATGTGCTTGTGCAGAATTGGAAATAGAGTAATGTTAGTGGCATTCAGTATGGCACAAAGGATCTGCCATCCAGTTTAAATGRCCACTGAATGTAATTTAGTGTAACAACATGTAAGGTAATGAGGCTTAAGGATTATAAATCTAAGTAGAAACACCATGTGGGACACTTGCACCATCTGGACAGAAATATTTGTTGCTATTAAAACGGAGAAAAAAAAATAGCACATTCCAGTGAATTAATCAGGAGCATAAGGTATGTTTCAGATGTCCCAGASTTACCCCTTTTTGCTCAGTTTATACAGTCAAGAGCACAACTACACTTGACTGTTGGGGTGAGGGGGCAGTTCCCCCTCTGTGACAGGAGTGTACCCATGGCCTGTGCTCCCCAGCAGCCCCAGGCTTTGTCCCTCTGCTCTACCCAAATGGTACAGATAAAATCTTCTCTACCCTGGCCAGTCTCAGTCTACTTTCAACTTCTTTGAAAATGGACTCACAAATAGAGAGGTTTGAGTGGAGAAATTGCAGTGAGCTTTCAAATGGCCTCATAAAACCATCAGCATAAGCCATCGAGACAAACACAGCCTTGAGGCACATGTCCTTTTAATTAAAAYGTGGATTTGTGACTCAAGCAAGTGGAGCTAATGGAGGGAGCTTGGAGAAAGCTTTAATTTTGTTTATTTTGCAGGTTTTATCAGTGTTCTCTTAGGACTCAGCATCAGGTGATAAACACCCCTRTGCTTTAAGAAGTATTTGCCTTTATGCTAAGTTTGGACAGAAATTTAGGCACTGTTTCTGTAGCTGTTATCTATGGATGATGTCTAGTTAAYGAATGTGGAAAAAATTCCCTGACTCCCATATTTATTTCTGAGTCAGCCACCTACCACATGCACCACTTTGATTTATTCTCATGAGCAGAACYTGTCCCAGTACAACCTTTCTGAAAACATCTTTTAGGGCAGTGGTATGTGTGTCTGACAGGCYCTTTCTACCAGCTTGCAGGTTTATCACCTGTCAACTAAGACACGTAAGCTGATTTCAGTTTTGATGCATTTTTGCACTTTTTTGTCACTGGACTTGGCCTGCTTATCTGGATTAGTGTGCTGAAATTTTGAAGAATATTTTGAGGGTCTACTCCCTGAATACACTGTTTAATTGGAAATRTGGATAGGTCTTTCCAGAAATTTAGAACATCTGACCACTTTCTTATCTAACCAACAAAATCATCAGAGTCCCGGGAAGAAGAGAATAATATTACAGATACATTTTAAAGGCTAAGTGCACCTAAGGGTTTTTAAAAGAACAGGAATCAGCACAAATCAGATTTTATTTGGCCTTTTTTCCATCCTCTTCAGGGAAACTACTGCTCAAGCTTAGCTTGGGTGTCTCTCTTTATTAGTTTAATTATAATCATTGAAGATTATGCTTAAAAAAATAGAAATATCTTTATTTCAGGTCACTGAAACTTGTGTGAAATGTGGCTTTGTGCTTTCAATTTTTTTTCAGCTCTTTCTKTCCTCTCCCTCTCTCTTTCCCTTTTACCTGTTTCTCTTTCATGGTAATTTTGTTTTAGAATATTCAGATTTTTTTCAGATATTTGTCTCTTGTTTTGATATTTGATTTCTTTAACTCCAAAGATCTTAATTTGCTAGTAATATAATTGCTCTGTTTGCGAGTTCCATTTATTCTACTGTAGTTTCCAAACTTTGAGCTTTACTACAGTAAAGCAATAGTATGTCTGACACATTTTGGATTTAAGCAAGCAACTCCAAAATGTCTCAAGTGGAGTTAATCTTTTGTTTTCATTATCCCTCTGCTTTTCTAATAGCTGTATCGTTTTCTTTCTTTTGTTGTGTTTGTTTCTTTTTTYACAGCAATACGGCCACTTAGCATGTCTTACAGTTTTGACTTGTCAGGTAAAATGTGCTGCACCACCTGATGTGGTTATTGTGCTTATTGTGAMATTTGTTCCATCTGTTTGTTGAGTTCCCATTTAAGAAAGAAACTTGAAGGGATTCTTCCAAGATATGGTCAGTGAAAATAAAAAAAATTGAGATGATTTAGTTACTGTTCATGACAATATTGTTACATTTCCCTTGCCCCAAAAGGATGCCTAGGTATAGGAAGCATCTGCATTTCACCTGAAGTAGAGTGCTGGAATTGTGCTTAAATAAGTAAAAGAGGTGGTCCAGAGCTATTCCAGACTTYTAAAAGGATTGCAGAATTCAGTGTCACCTTCAAGTTGGATTTTTTTATTTATAAATCTGGCCTTYGTGTCTTTGCACTCACTTTTTGACTAGGCCATCTTTTGCAGTACTCCGTTTCTCACCAGGATCCTAAAGCTAGCTTTGAACTCATCTGCCTTTCTAGATTTAATGAAATATACCTATATCTATTAATCTAGAAAGAAGCTGTCAGTTCTACAGTGTCGTTACAGTGAAAGCTTTGTGAGCTATGAAATCAAAGACATTCACTAAAAAAAGGCTAAACCTTCTTTTCTGGTTAGCAAAATAAGGTTTGCTGGTAATAGCTGGTACAGAGGGTTCAACAGCTGACCCTTCATCAACTATCTAACATAAATTTTCAGGTTTCCTCTTGTGAGCCATTAGTTAGGACATGAGCAACCCTATGAACCTGTTCCCCTTCAGAGACAGAAATGTCAGATAGATCAGTAGCCAGAAAATAAATTCATTCTTTCCTCATTATAAATTAACTTTCCAGCATCCTTGGGATGGTGGGCCCAAAATTTCCATCATTGATGTTGGAAATGTTCAATATCAGCCTCAAAGGTTGGTCAGCAGAGGAGATAGCTAGCTCTTACCTAATTTTCCCTAAACGACCCCTGAAAAGTTCTCCAAATAAATCCATGCTCTTTGTACCACCTCCCTCTTTCCTTTGAGTTACATGTAGAAATATCTCATTTGGGACTCCTGCAGGGTCCTCAGTTTGTCCATGCATCCTTTAGCCTCATCTGGGTTATTTTCCCCACAGAAAGGCATCACCTGACTGAAATGCTAGCATATTGTGAACTAAAAAGATCATATAGAAGTTTTCTGATTGCTGTGACCTAAAAAATACAGCAATTTTGTAACATGGGAACACAGTTCACAAGTGACATATCTGTGAACGTGGCTCCCTGTTCTGGCTGAGCCAAGAAAACAGCTTTCCTCTGTCAGGAAGGGAGGAGGGACTCTTGCTGCTCTCTCTCCTCCCCAGGCTCCCCTCTAAGCATGTGATTTCCCCCTTCTGTGTGCTCATTTATTCACAAGAGGACCTTGTTAAACTCATGTAACCCAGGAACAAATACTTCCAATATTTTTTTTACCAGGTTGTTTTTCTGCTCTTTGAATTTTAAACCTGCTTGCTATCTGATCAGATGATCAGAGGGCAGCTGATGAGCATGGATGGAAGGGAGGAAGGAACAGGCTCTCCCGTCAGAGGTGGTGACAAGCTGTTAATGCAGCCCAAACCTTTTTGTGAAACCTTACACTCGTGGTGTATGGTACAGCTACTACAGCTGTCAGCTGGGATTCAAATTACATATGTTCATGGCATCATATTTTATTCCACTCAGAGCTGCAGGGTCCCCAGAGCCTCAGAAAGCAACGTAAACAGGCAAACTTAAGTTTTCAAAAAGTATTGCTAGTTTCAGATATGTTAAAAGTTTTGTCAGTTTTAAGAAGATAAAACTGAATATGCCAGTGACCAGCTAATGGGAAATGTTCAGATTTGTCCTTCTACRTGTGTGTCTGCTTCTTCTTTTGCCTTTTATTTCTAAGAATTCTGAAACATCCTCATTTGTTTAAATCCAAACAATATTTTGTAATCCATTCATTTATAATCATAGTATTTTATGTTGAAGAAGTAGCTTTAGCAATCTGTGCTGTWCTTGGATTTGCTGTTTTTGACTGACCACTGAAGAACTCTTCCTGTTTTCTTTATCCATCTCCTAAATGTGATTGGCTTTGTTTTTCCAAGTCATGTGGTTCTCAGCGAGTAGTATTATATGGTGTGACTTGAGTGATCTGATAAACTGTCCTTAGAAGTAAATTCAGGATGATTAAAACATTCCAGTTAGGTAGATGTGAGACACCAGATGAGCAGTACAAGTGAATTAAATGGGTTGGGATATTGATAGTAAGYAGATAAGCAGTAATTTTGGATGCTGTTGCTTTGCGTGCTTCTACTTYTTCCATTATTTTAGAGGCAGAGAGGCTGTTCTGTGCTTTCATCATCCTTCACACACACTTGCTTTTTCACTGCTTTCATTGCTCTCTGCTTGGATGGAATTGCTGTCACAAAAACCCCACAAACCAGCTGAAAAAGAGAAGTGTTTCCTGCTAAGTGCTAAAGGACGGGTGCAGGTTTACATTATTCATGCTGCCTGYGATGGGGATGATGCAGAATCCCGAGAAGACTTTTGCTGGCACTGAGCCGGTGTGGTTGGTGTGTCAGAGTGCCCAGCTCCACATATCTGCCTGCTGTTCCCCTGARGAGGAGAGAAGGGGCTCCTGTGCTCTCCTTTTACACTGCTTTTTCCTGTTGGTGGAATAGAAGGAGCAAGTGGAAGCCACCTGGAGTGAGTTATGTGAGAGGTACTCAGATAACAGCTATTGACCAGGGCAGTCATTGCCCACTTCCTCTAATAGAAAAATTGCTTAAAAGCAGCTTCATTTCAATGCAGKGCTGAATGCAGCTCAGAAGAACAGTCTGTCATTCCCACTCAATGCCCAAGTTCTTACCTCAAAGCTGTGCACATTGCTGCTTTGAAGTTGTTATTATTTCAGAAACAGTTTAAGTACATTTAAGGGAAAGGGGGAAACTGGGAGGTGTGCAGGGAGAGAAGAAAAAGGAGACTGAAGCATTTAACACCRAATTTCATGGGGATTATTACTTTTAGATTATCTCTGCCTCAGACCAGTGAGAGGAAGGAGTTCCACCAGGTCTTTGTAAACTGTTTAGTTTATGTAACACAGTGATACATGTGATGCAAACACAGCAAAAAACTGATTTATTAGTTCTCAGGTTTGAATTCAATATCTGAAGTCCACTGAAAGGAATACATCTCTGTTACCTTTATTCATTATGTAATATTTCCCAATATATTTTCAACATAATAGCCAGCATTATATTAATTCTGCARATCCATCTTAGCCTTCTTTGAAACTCAGTGTAAAAAACTTGTAATCCTGAGGAGTACCTTTCCTGTATAGAACAAAATTCAGGTTTCTGTTGTCCCTCTTTGCTGAGGAGAGCTGGTTAGGAAGCAGACAGTATATGGTTACATGACTGCTGAGTTTTGCATGTAATTTGGGGTCTGCTTAATTCCTTGTTTCACAAGAGAATAATCTTACATGTAAATAAAGGCACATTTCATATTATCCTACAGTGGAGTTTTTTTGTCTCCCCCTTCMTAAGGCTGGTCAGGGAAGCCCAATGCAAGGATCAAATAATGAAATCAAGACTTTGCCTTCTTTCATTTGTAATGACAGCTTAGAGAAAAACTCAAAAGAAACCAAATGCATTYGTCCAGTTTTCAGGTACTGTTCATTGTACTTGCTGCCTGAAAACRCAGAGAATGACACTCTCCCAACGTGGCTGACTCTAATAAATTCCTAACCCCAGGCTACTACTCACACCAGCCATTTTTAATATCATTGGATTCATCTTTAAAATATTTAAATGTTCTATGAATTTAGAGATTGTAAACTACTGTCCATTAAAAAAAAAAAAACAACCACCCGAATTTAGGTTTTGTTTAGAAGAATTGTCCATTGCTTTCTTCTGTCATGTTCATATTTATAAGATCTGGTCTATTTGTTGTTCCTGACTTGTTTATCCTGATTAATTTTATCTTGTTTATGATGATGTACGATTATTTGTCACCTGCTAATRTTTCTGTTGCCCAAGTAGATCACTAAAACAGCTTCAACAAAGTAATAATTTTTTAGTCTGCTCACAAATTCTGGTTTTAATTATGGAACAAGGTATTTTTCTTGATATCTATTCGTTGAAACTCAAATGTCATGATCTTTTCCTTAAATTATGATAATCCATTTATTCATATGTATCCAGTACTGTAAGTGCAAGAATGATAAACTGAACTTGATTGACCAWATGGATTTTATAGATTGGATGGTTTTCTAATTTTATCCTTTTTTATTACTATTCTTTAATGCTTGCCAGTTGTATAAACTCCATGGTTTGGGTTTCTTTTTTGTTTAGAGGAAAGAGTAATGATAAATGACATTTCTTACTGAAGAAACCTTGAAAACAAATACAACATTGGATTGTCTTCTTAATTCACCTAAAACTTCTTTGGTATTTCAAGAAGACATTGAACCAACATATGAGCAACTCAATAATATGTATGGACAACTCATATATGCCTGACTTTAAATAACAGCTGGTTTAGGCTTCATAGATAGATGTAGATTGGCTACATAAATTACCTTCAAAATGCACCAGAAATTTCCATGTCTGAGGCTAAAGAAATTGGGCATAAGTTCCTTAAAACCCCCATACAAACAAACAGACAAAAGCCACAAGAAAAACAATTTGTGATGGGAAAATATATTCCATCATCTGCCATAGGGGATGTCTGGTGGTTGTCCCCCCTTTTTCCTGCCCCCAGACCTATTGTGTGTTTTGCTTTTGGCTGGARGGCAGTGCTGTTGTTCTTCCCATCATTTATTCTCCCAGCAGGTCCAACAGTTCTTTYCGGCCATTCTTCAGGCTCCTACTATCAGACAGGGGAGTCCCCACCCAGGACTTTTAGGGAAAAAGGGACCCCACCTTTGGCTGTTGTGTGGGTGGTGCTGGARCTGCTTCCTTGGTTCCCTCTGCCATCAAAAGACAAAGCAAACATTTTTCTCTTGCTCATTTGGGAAACCCAGAATTTCTTCCATCAACTACATTCCAACTAATTATGAGGTCTCAAGAAGTGGCATTGGCAGCAGGGAGGGGAGGCAGTTTGAGTTTTGTTTTCSTGCTGTCCCTTTCTGGGATTGTGTTGAGTTGCTGTTAGAGCAGGAATGCATTTGATGTGGGGGACACCCATGCTGTACTCACAGAAATCTAGGAGGAAAAAAAACCCATGACATATAAGCCATTGTGGTAGTCAGGACACCCATTAGAAAAGCCTTTGAAGATAGGAACTGAGGGTTGGAGAGTCTAAGTCTTTGATTGCAGCTCTTTGTAGGGAGGACCTGAAGGCAGTAATGACACTGTAGTACACAGATTCATGGGCCTGGAATGTCACCATGACTTTAATAGCCCAAATAATTGCCTTTTCTTATATTCCCAGTTGAACATATGATTTATAGAGGAACTATAATGCACCCCTCTCTTTTTTAGATCAGTTTCCAGCATTTAAAATTAACCTCAATAATTCTTTAAAATGTATACTGATTTAACTTACTCGTCCTCTTAGTTTATTTCAGTAGCTGCTGTGGTTAGAATGCTGTGAGACAGACCTACTACTGTAGCCGTGCTTTGTGTAGTCTGTAGTTTTGATTTACCTGGTGCAGGGATGGCTTTACCCATGCAAAAGGTGTTGCAGCASGAGTGACAATGTCTCTTTATACCCAGGCAACCATGTCATTCACTGCAAATGATGTGTGAGTACTTACATTGTTAGCACTGAGAAAATCTGGGTGATATAATTTCTCTGTCATACTCCTCCCAGTAACCTAAGGTAAARCTCACTTGACCTTCTTGTGCCTCTTTTCACTGTCTATAAAACTGGGAATAATAATTCATCATTACCCTRGCCTTAAAATACCTGGAGGTAGATTGTTATTACAAGGGTGGGGAAGGAGTCCTATAATTACATGAGTAGAAAAACACATTTGTAGGAAGACCAGATGCTTAGACGTACATGCAAATGGGAGATTAAAAGTTTCTCTTCCTTGTCCCTCCAACATAATTTTCTTCAGATTGGAATACTGTACTGTGTACTTTTACAGGGATAAAACTGATTTATCAGACCAAACTCTAAGCTCTCCTAAAATATCAAAGGCTAGGTCATTATCTTAATGTCTAGAGCTTAGCTAGGTGAAGCACAGCAGACCCAAAGCTTACATTATCCAAGATGCATCTTCACTGCGTACTGGCAGAAATCCTGAGTAATTTACTCAGTAGAGTTACATCCTTGTAAAAGTCATGTAGATGAAAATAGAGCTGGAGCCTCATATTTCTGCTGCTCCATGAAGGTCTGACCTCACAGACATGTTTTTAATACAAATGGCCATGCAAGCCTGAGAGTTGTGCATGGGTTTGATGAAGGCTCATTATTTACCTCATTTTCATTCCTGCTCTGTATATTGCAGAATAAAGTGCAATTCTGTCCTCACAGGAAAAACTGGGTTTACTCCATGCTAAACCTCCTAATTTCTGTATGGCTTTGTCTGCAGATTTCCTGGAAACCCACTTGCCCAGATACAACTGTGCATTCTTCTGGTCCTTGTTATATAGTAAATTATAGACTGTACGTTGAAGGAAGATTATTTTCGGGTTTAACACAGGCAATTTTTAAAAATTTGAATGGTGTTGGTCTGAGGTTGGGTTTTAGCATTATGCAATGCTGCTTTTCCCACTGCTTTCATTCTTTCATATTGCTTCTGTACTGCAAGCCATTGCCTGCAATTCTCCGAGCAGCGAATCACTAGAAGTAAAATAATTGCACAGATACAACTATCACAATAATCTTTTTCCTTCTGCGTGTATGGCCTTAGCAGTAAGATTTGAGAAGGCAGAATACCTWTTAGGTGCAAACACCAACTGTTCTGTTTCTTTTGGTAGATGTACCGACACCAGAGGTTGGAAGAAAATTAGTGGCTGCCTCTGTAGTGAACGGGGACCCGGCACCACAAGGAAAGCAGAACGGGGCCACACAAGTGACYGTGCAACGCAAGAGACTCCTGAAGGCCCCCACGCTGGCTGAACTTGACAGCTCAGATTCAGAGGTAAAAAATCAGGACACAACTCGCTTCTTGGTTTGTCAGAATCGAGCCTTATTTCTGAGTTTGCTGAATTGATCAGATGAGAAGTGACTTTGTGGATTATAATCCAAATTTTCCATGGCTGCTTTGTCAGCCCACAGAACTTCAAAAAGACTAGATCAGACCTCAAAAAGAAGAATATTCTTTTGAAAAGTTGAATGGTAATTTTGGCCTTAAACCAGTATTTACTTACTTTCCTAAATGCCCAGTGTCTGTCCAAACTGGGGACAATTATGCTTTTGGGAATTTAGGGAAGTACAATGCACCCTTCTGGCACTCATGCAGTAGCTGTCACTAAAGGACTCAGATGTGGGGCCAGCCTCTCCATAACAGCTGTGAAATAAAGAGCAGCAGCTGTGCCAGAGGGGTTGCAGTTTGGTGCAAATGTTAGGGCATCAGTTTCCTATGTAAGATTGGTAACTAGMGTCCCAAAAATGTTCCACAGTTAGSGACAAGCAAAYACTACTCAGATGGAGATATAATTTTGAATCMATCCTCYCTCAAATGAAGAGTTAAAAATTTAAAAAAGCATTAGAAAGAGAAAACCTTAAAAAGCTTTCTAGCTTCAAAGCTGCATTATATATGACTCTCAGGAAGTACCAACATTACATCCTCAAGAATGAGCTTTGTCTTCTGGACCACTAGTATTATTAATTGAGTTTGGACTTTTCTGAAAGTTAAGCTGTCTGGAAAGCTCATGCAGGCAGGCTTTATTCACAGAGGATAATTTTAGCCTGGGGAAAGCAGTCTTCCCTGACTCTTTTTCTCTCTTGTAAATGGGAAAGGAGGGGTTTCCTGACAGCGTGGTTACAAAGGCGTCTAAGCTGAAAGATAGGAGTCTGGGAAGAAATATATGTGGGGAGAAATTTATCTCTTTGCATACTTTCTTCATCTGTGAAAGGCTGGCCCTCTTTGGGGTTATCCTGTGGGTGACTTGTGTGGGTGCATAATTTGATGCATCTGTTCTGAAAGCAGAAAACATTTGCATTCTGAGATCACTCATCAGTCTTTAAAATTACAATAGAGGCTATATGTGGTTTGTTAACATGAATGAAGCTGGGCAGGATGCAGGAATACTAAGATCTGTCTGAGAATTGGATCTTGAACTTACAGCCTGTAGCTCTGTGTATCCTGAAGCATTGTGCTATTTCACACAGGAAGAGGAGCAGAAGTCAGTAAAAGAAAATTATGTAAAGGGAAATGTGAAATGATTCTTGTAGAAGGGAGAAATAAAATGTCTGAATGTGAYTATTGATCAGGGAATACTGTGTAGGCAAGCAAAATAGTATGGAACAAACCCTGGAACATACAGCAAAAGATAAATTGAAAATAAATCAACCACATCGAGCTGTCACAGAGAACAGATGCTGTACTAGTTTGAGTCAATAGAAATAGCTGGTGAAGCAGCTATAAAGATGCTCAGCAGATTACTGGTTGGGGCTCAGGGACAGTACTAAAGTATTGAAAATAAACYGAAGGGAGTTTGGGTGAAATTTTTCAAGGTGGTGAAGGACATAGAACATTTGAAGAAAGTGAAGATCACTCTGTCCAAATGTTTTATTTCTTTCCGGACTTTTGCTTTGTATGTAGCACACTGAAGAGTGTGTGTGTTGTTCTGATTGCCTGCAAATGACTCGGCCTCCTCTTTGTCTGCAGTTCAAATTGGGCTTAACCTATTTTGAGTTACTCACTGGGAGTGGAATTATGACTGTGTTATGCCCTAAATTACAGGCTGGAAATACCTGCACTGCTGAGCTGTGGACCTCCAAATGAGCTGATGCAGATGCATTTTCTTCCCACTGTGTCCCCTTTGTTTGTTCATCTGTGCTGCAATGCAGCTGTGTCCCAATAGTCAGTGTAGCCAGGCAGAGGTGAAAGGGAAGGTCTGATGCAGCTCTGTGCCCCTTTTCTGGCAACGATGAATATTGTGTGAATTGTTCCTTCTTTCTGTCCTTGCTTTTTTTGTATCATCATTAAAAGCRCAGATTCCAGGGGGTGTGGAGCAGAAGTGCCATTTTGTTTCATGTGTCTGAGAGAAGTAGCAATGTAATASTGACTTTTGATACAAATTTAAAAATTGTATCTTCCTAATGAAACTACAGCTATGTCTGTAAGATATTCAGACGTTTTATGGTAAAGCCTTTAAAGCTGCAGCTTTCTCAGTAACTGTAAAATTCTAACTGTTTGGCACTCTGGCAAAGTGTGGAGTCCTGGATGTTGGGTTGATCCAACCTCAAACATAACATGTCAGTCTACAATGACAATCAACAGTTGCTGTATAGATATAGAGGAATTAATGCAGTGGTTCATCAGGACTTCCTACACAAGATTTAATTCTCAAAAAAAGCCTCCTGTGTTTGTGACATTGTAGGATAGCAATAGCATTGTCAGTGCACATGTTTGTGCACAGAAGTAATTTGAAATTACAAACCTGGAATACTGTTGTCCAAGTAGGATTTTATATCCAATTTAACATCATCCTTGCTTCCATTTTCCCTGTGTTGGTTTATGCTTATTATTTTCTATACTTAGCCACTGGCTCTGACAGTTCATTCTTTASAGTAACAGCTTACTTAATTCTTCATCTTAGCTCATTGGCTTCTCCAACAATGGCAAACTAGACTTCCCCTCAGAACAATCTGACTACTACAAAGTGAAAATTTGAGTAGTTCCCTTTGTACAAAGGTATTTTCCTTCCCAAAATTTAAMTGTTTAACTCTAGACTTGTGGACACTGTTGCTCCCCTTCAAAACAGCAGTGCATCCAATTGTCATGCAAGTTCTCCATTGGTCTTTTAAAGCAACCATGCAGCAATATGCAGAGCTATCTGAGCCAGCTCTGTAGCTAAACTGTGCTGGTTTCTGCAAGTAAAACAGCTTCTGTAGCTCAGTGTGCTGCTCAAACTTCCTTCAAGCTTCCCATCACAAGGGTTTTGTGGGGTCACAATTGATAGGTTAAAGTGAATATACTGTTTTGGGATGTGAACTGGTTKGAGACCCCTTGCAGAGTACTGTGTTGGGGCAAATAGATGGGAACAGAGTCCTCACACACAACACCTACCCTGGGGCTAAGCCTGAAGTACAGATCACCTGATGGGAATTTGTAGAGGTCTGTGTCCTGTGATGCGTGGTGCTCATTGAGGTGATCCTGCCAGCTTTTCTTTCCAACTTGCTGTTACCAAAGAAGGCAATGTTTCAGCCAGTGGAGATTTTCAGCAAAGGAAATCTGTGAGAAAGAAGCTCAGCCACTTGCTGGATTTTAGAGCAGGTCACTTGTTTGATCTGTAAATCTTGACAGCCTAAATGATGTTAAGTCTCTGCRGTTGAAAGCATTCACATTAGAGGTAAAGAGCGTTCATGCTCAGTCTTTCAGAGATGTTTGAGAGGCTCCTGTGATGATATGTGTCTTTCCTGGTATCTTGTGGCTGAAGATGGGTTTTAGGTGAAAGCAAAGGATTTAATAATCTGAGTGGCATAAAGCTTTAGGTAGCTGAAGGGTGTTTGTCAAAGCCCWTTTCACTTCCCTTCATCTTGCCCAAGTTGTTCTTGGCTGTTGTGAAGCATGCTTATAYAGTGAATGAGATTTCTTTTACATACAGAAGAAAGGAAAAACACACGAGGATTGGGAATTAGAGAACAATGCAGTCAAATTCAGATTAGCTTCTCTTTACCTGAATCACTTGTGTGAGTGGCTCTCATTGCTTTGGAGACCAGAGAAAYCTAAGTGCTAATTCCTTCCTGGTATGAGATATAAAGCTGGGTTAACATATCCACTGTAGCTGCAAATCCCTGGAAGTCTTTGAAAACACAAATTTTGTGTTTTTTGAAATTYGAAAAATTGAAAATTAACAGGTTACAGTGGATTCATGCACCTCTCTCCTGATCTTGTTCTTTCATGCACTGGTTAAATACACCATATTCCAATCATGGACCATTTATTTCAGTTTCCAAAAACACTAAGCACTGAAAATTCTGTTTGCTCAGTACTGTGCAGAGTCAATGTTTTTATTGGGACTTCTACGGCTTTGAGTGATTGAATGGCCCGAAATATCTTTAATAGCTTGTGGTTTCTGTATGTTAAAAAGCAGTAAGAGAACTGAAAACAGTACCTGAGGAATTCTGTTTCTTTTCCTCTTGCCACACAGGAGGAATCAGTGCACCAGTCAGGAAGCAGCAGCAGCATCTCCCCCTCACAAGCAGAAGACCCCTCTCAAGAAGGCACCAGCAGCAGAAAGAGTGAGTTCTGAGAGAGTCCAGTGGCTGCTTTTACACACTTCTGTTGTATTCTGTGCTATGAACTTTGTCTGAAACTTATATGGAAAGCTGAAGCTGAGTGTTGTTAATGGAATAAACATCTAAAGCTGAACCCTGCTGAATGGGTCAGATGTGATAAGCAGTTGGAAGGCTTTAGCCTCCACTCTGGGTGGATACCTTTGTGAAACAGAAGGTTTCACACTTGAAGTTTGAAGTTTGTGTAGAGGAAATCAGAATGAATGGAGGACYATAGCTTAGCTATGCTCATGTCATAAAATAATTTGTTGCTCCAGAAACATGTTCTAATCTGAGWCCAATTTAAATGTTTCCTCTATCTCTGCCTCTGTGGCAGTGTTTGAAAGACACTTAGCAATCACCAGTAATTCTCATAAATACTGACTGGGAAGAGGGCAAGGTCTGGTCTTAGGTTTTTCGGGCAGTTATTTCAGGTTTTACTGTGTAACAATGTTTTCCATTTGTTTCAAAGTGTTTCAGTTTCATTGGAGAGGTTTTGTAATGAGAGGTGTAATTTGTGTGCGTGTTTTCTGTGCATGACGGTGAAATAAGTAGAATAATACCCTGAAACACCTGAGTATGGGTATGTAACTTCAGCCACCAGTTGTAGGAGTTGTAGCAAATCAGTGGCTGGATCAAGTACTGAACAATGTTATCCAACACTGTCTCTTAGAAGAACTAACCTTTTTTGTGCTGTTTGAATCCTTAGCGCCTCCAAAGTTCTTGCCCATATCATCGACGCCGCAGCCCGAGAGACGGCAGCCACCTCAGAGACGACACTCCATTGAAAAGGAAACACCAACCAATGTGAGACAGTTCCTACCCCCTTCAAAACAGAGCTCCAGGTCACTTGTAAGTGGAGGGGGTGGTAGGAGAGAGAAAAAGAGGAATGCTAAGGTTATAATGAAAATTGAAACTTTGCTTCAGTGTGATTGACCCAAAGAAAACTCCTCAATTCAGAAACAGCTCTTGGCTACCAAAGATGTTTTGAGATCAAGATTTAAACTTTGTTTCTCTAACATATTTATCCAAAATCCCAGGTACAGGTGCCTCAGAAAACATTTGCACTTTGATTAGGACTCTGGGTAAATCACATGTCTTGATTTTTGTTTCAGAATRTTACCAAAACAGATGAACTTCACCTTACTGATTTTGCATTGAATAGAGACAATTCCAAAGCAGTGGATCTATTTTGGGATTTGGGGGAATTTTTGTAGTTGTTGGAAGTATTGCAGTTAATAACTGGATGAATGGAATGATTTCTTTTTTTCCCACCTTAAGAACTTGCCTGGTAATGTTYATACATTTGAAAGCTCTTTCAGTAATCCAAAGCAAGGTTTGTCTGTGTTGCTTTGTGGAAGTTACTGAGGCAAAAACCTGTATTACTGCTTGAAAAGAAAGTACAGTGCATTTGATCAATTAGYTTTAACTGAGAACTGTTTTCCAGCAGAGTACAAACAGCAAAGGGTATGAAATCCTGGTTYGTTTATGCTGACATACTGATTAGTGCTTTGTAATTTCATGCAGGATATGTTCCTTGTCTCTTTTCCTACCAGCAGGGTTTCAGAGTGTGCCCCATGAGGTGCTGGTGAATAGAGAAATCGATAAAACATATCTGAGTTTTAAAAGGAAGGGAATATTCACCTGCCCTGTCTTGTAGTGCCATGGTATTAAGGGGCTTTGAAGAGCRTTTTTGTTGGCCCAAGAGATGACGGCCGGGATCCAAACCTGTTAGATGATGAAGCTGATCAGTAACAGGAAAAATATCTCCATATATTCCCACAATGGGCTTTTACTTTGCAGAGTGTCTACTGGATTTTATTACATCCTTCCAAGCAGAATGTAGTTTCTCATTCCAGAAGGTCAGGTAGTAATGAGACACAAGTGGACATCTCCCACCAAAGTGAGCTTGGAGCAGGAAATACGGCAGCAGACCCATGCTGGAGGGCTCCTTCAGCATATTGAAGTCACTGCCACATTAAATGGTGCCCTTTCACCTCCTGCTGCATTCACTGTATGTGGAAACCCAGATTTTATTTCCTGGTAGGYCCAGAGTCATTCACAAACAAATGGTTTATTAGGAAGGTGGGGAAAGCATCCTATGTTATACTGAGACATTTGCTCCATCRCACTTTTGGTGTATCTGAGTGTGCTACATTGTGATAGTAATCTTGTTATTTCAGAGGATGGTGCAACTTAAATACATTGTAAAAGGMTGTTATTTTAAATAGGTCAACCAAGTTCTTACCAAGGTCTTCTTGACCATGTACATATTCTCCCTCTGTCGATCTGTTCATTGACATGTGCCTAGGAAAATACATAAAAAATAAAACCATTGAAGCAAAACTAATTCAATTATTCCATTCCCCCTGAAAAATACTAAAGAAAAAGCCATTAGATAAGACAGGCTAATTTGGGAACAGATGGGAAGGGTTTTACTAGTTTTTTTTTT
>NW_026623331.1:1696931-1725435 GCF_030028575.1 Malurus melanocephalus | reverse complement strand
TTTTTTTTAAACCTCTAGAGAACTGTCACCTAGCTTGGTTTTGACTTTGAAGTGAAAAAGGAGACCAGTAGTGAAATGATGCTCCATTAATAAGAGCCTATTTTATTTGGTGCCTTGAGAGCTAATTCTTTAACTTGGCAATAGTGCCCTCTAGGGTGTGACTGACAACTCCCTCAACACTCTTGTTTTTMATTTTGGGAGATGAGTTCTGATATGCTGGCACTGGCCCAGTTCCACACTTTGTCTTTCTGCAGYTCTCTCCTTCCTGGAGGGAAGCCARCCTCTCCCAGTGGCTSCACCAGATGTTGCATATGTAAAATTGCCATTCCCACAGTGAATGCTTCTCAGTAAGTGTAGAGTATTATTTATTTTTTTATTTGACATGACACTTCTTCATCCCTTCCTCCAGGACTGATGGAGTTTCATTTCTTATCABCAGCTCTCGTGACCCTGGTTTCTCTCCAAGGTGAAAGAGGCCTTGTCAGCAAATAGCCATCAATGCCAGCGAAACCAGGCAGGGGTTTGCTACAGTCTCTTAGCAGGATTAGCAGGAAACCGCTCGTCTTGCATACTAACGATGGTTTCSTGAACTGGCATCAAACCAGACAGAGGGAGTTAGGCCCCAGTAGGTAGGGAGGGGAAACAGACTTGAAAAAGTGCCGAACATAGTCCTTTTGACATGTCACCCTGCCAGTGCTACATGGAAAGGCAGGGTGGCTCTGTGATTTTTGGGGGGGGTCAGCCCTGGTGGGTGCTGTACTGATTTGGAGCTGATTTGGTGCTTAATCAGTGAGATCAAGTCGGTGTCCTGAGATTTACATGTGGATGCCTTTGCAGTCTGTTTGCTTTTTTAATCATTATTATTATTAGTAGTATTATTATTATCTTTTTTTTTTATTATTATTCCATGACCCAGAGGACCAAAACTAATGGTTTCATTTATACACAGCATTYGCTTCTCTGCTTCCTATCTATTGTTCAGGTTCCTAGGATAACCAGTTTATTTCCAAGGATGACTTTCAGACCACTTTTTTCAACCATGCAAACAGCTTCTCTGCTCAGCTCTCATCCCGTTGAAGCAGCCATGTGTGGGGTGGCAGGGGCTATGTACTATCTCTGTGAGAGAGCTTTTGCCAGCAGGTGGAAACCCGCAAAGGTTTGCCTCTTTTTGCTGGCTTTGGAAATCACCTTCACCAGCATGTTCCCTSCTAGGGGAGCACTTCCTCAGCTGTGGCAAGAATTACAGCTTAGGCTGGGACTTTGCACCTGATTGACTTTGATTTCAATGTGTGTAGGATATTTGTGTGTCTTCAATCACCTCACGGGGAAAAGAAATCAGTACTGAAAGGACAGCAAACTAAAAATGCAACATCACCAGATTGTCAATGGGACAGACGTTAAATATTACAGCACATGAAGATCCTGCAGCACAAGTCCAGCAAAACTATTGTGATCCTTGGACTATGTTGAAAAGAATAAGGTTTTATGTTTCTCCCGAGGTACACTATGTAGAATGGAAGGGCATTTGCAATCTGCTTTACTTGAAAACATAAATATTGTTTTGGTCCTCAGCACACTTATGTATCAGAACTTGCAGAATAGCTCATATCCTTGTATTAGGGAAGGCAAATTCACTGAAAAGAAAAACTAATTAATCTGCCCCCATGTGTAACTGAGCATAAATAATTTAATTTTTCCATCTTTTTCTTGTCCCAACCACTAAGTGGAAGGGTGAAAACTTTTGTAGGAGAGTTTATAGCTGAATATTCAGCTGACCTTTTAGAAACTTYAGGTCTGCAAAAGGAACAAGAGTTTAGACTGCCTGACTAATTGCGAGTTGCAGAATTTAGAGGCCAGTCCGGCGCTTGTTCATTTTGCAATTTACTAATGCAACTCATTTGAATGTCTAGTGACATCCTTTAATGAGAAGAAGGAATACATTAGAGTCAAAGTCATARGTGTTAGTCATAAGGACCTGTTAGATGTGTGTACACTGAGAATGACCTACAAAGCACATTTTGGATATGCAATTCTTACTACCTGCTTTTCCTGAGTAAAAAAAATCATGCATACACAACTTAAGCTGTAGTGTTTATAAGATGATTGCATAGTCAGTGTTAAGCCAGTTCTCAAGAGGATCATGGAGRCTTCAAGTTTCAAAATAGTATTTTTAAATACTTTTTTTTCCCCTTTAAAAATCAGCATACTGGCTTGTCTTTAATAATAAAATKAGTATTGAGTATAAATCTGAAAAATCAAGACCATTCAAACCACATTTTGTCTTTATCATGTTCTGTCATACGTGAGTATTGCAGAGAGTACTCTCACTTGGAGCTGCTGAATTTGGGTACAGGCTATTGTTGGAAGTTTGAGCAATAGCTCCACAGCATCATTATTCAATGAAGTTKAGCCAATGCTTAGCATAATTTAATTAATCTGAATGCTTTAGAGGTAGTGTAGAAACGAAAGATTTTCCTGTGTACTTATTTATATTCTGAAAAGGGGAAAAAAAAAACCCAAGTTGTTTCCTGAAATCAGATTATTTATCTTTCATTTAATGTTGCATTAACATTTTGTTGTCCTTGTGTAACCGCTGGAATTAAAACATTAGCATTTAAACATRTGAACATCTTCTGTGTTTCCCCYGTTGCCTGCTGGCTATTTCTATTTTAATGATATTCATTTTTGATTGGTGCGACAACAGGCCCACACTATTCCCCTAGTACGTGCTCTACACCTATAGCAGATCCGCAGAATTTCTTCAATGGAGCAATATTCCCCGACGTCATCGTCCTGTAAATTAAAGGAATGGGCGTTCATGAGGGGGAAGGAAGAGCTTCAAGTAAGAAATGTCTTTCTAAAGGACTTAAAGCTCTGGTTGATTGCAAGCATTCAGTCAGCCCCATTCACCTCGGGTAGTTTCCCTCAGTCTCCCACGATGCAGACTCGAGGGGTTTTGCTGGCATTGTGTGATCCCACTTTCCCACCCACTTCCTCTGCCACGCCGCCCCAGCCCGCAGCCGTGCCTTCCCCATAGCAAGGCAGTTGCTATGGGAAGARCCCACAAGGAAATGCTGAGAGCTGCTGGTTAGCTGTAAAGTTGCTTATAAGGAACAGAAGATACTTTGTTTTGGCCGAGCAGTTTTACACCTCAGAGCAAATTGCAGCTGCTTTTGATGTAGTTTGTTTTTTCCCAGAAAACTAGTGTTCCATACCCCAGAGGTTTAGCTGGCAAATCTAACAAAGTTAACTCAATTCTAGTCTTTTGTGGGGTACCCTAAACAGAGTGAAGTTTCTTTGTGTTCCCTTTCTAGATAGGTAAGACAACGGTTTTTAAAAATGTGGTGGTTCCTAAATGCTAATGTTTGCCAGGTCTGCAACGTAGAAAGATTTTCTTTTTAATCTGATGGAAAGACAGAACAGACCTCTGAGTACATGGAAATGGAGCATTTCCGTACTAATCCGATTCATCACTTCAATTTGTAAACGAGATCTCCAAACTGTCAGCCACGTCTTTGTGTGTGCAGGAGAAATTTCCTTCGTTCATTCAGAGAGCATTGCCTGTCATTGTCATTACTGCACAGTAGCCCCTCTGGGCTGACTGAAAAGGTTCACTAAGCATTAAGCAATGGGAGTTCCCACAGAGGTTTCTGTCTTTCTTTTGGAAGTGTATAATCAACTACTGGGCTGGATTACAAATTGGGTTGGTGCTTTTTATTCCCTGGTACCAAATTCAGGAGTTCTGCCCTCAATATTCTCCTAAATGCCTCAACACAGAGCAGATGAAAAATTTTCTAAGTGGAAAGTTGTGCTGTTAATTCTCTATTTGAGCTTTTACCATTTATAATGCAACACTGGGTAACCAGTTCACCTCCKTGATACTGGAACATTATTTTGTAAAGCTTAAATTGCTGCTGTTACTTTCTGGGGCAGAATAGAGAATTTTTCTGCCTGAACTGATGTAACTTTTCGTTGTCTTGGTGGGATTCTGATCATGTGAGCACCAAGATGTGGTACCATTGAATAAAAAATTCTGCTAGARTGGGCTACTAACAACTTTCCTTGGCCACTCTGGGCATCACAAAGTCTCAGAGAAATTATTTGATGTATGCCTCAAACCGTATACATAAAATAATGCTGTCTACCATACTACATTTTCCCTTTCAAATGATAAATCTGAATATTGATTGGCTTGAAACAAACGTTTATAATAAAAGGTAAATAGAGAGAAGGGTCAAGTGGCTTGAGGAGGTATGATGAAGATAACTGTCCTAGTTATGAAGGCTGAAATAAGACTATTTAGGTCACACGCAGCTTCCAATGGTTTAGCACTCATGTGATGCCCATGAATGAGCCAGTGCTATTCCAGTTTGATGGGAGCAAACCCCTGTTTCTGGAGTTACTAACCAGGTGGCTGGTTGTCTAGGTTGAACTCTGGAAGAAGCTGTATGTCTGTGAAATAATACGGGTGTTTTGGCTTCCAGGAGGAGTTCTGTTACCCWGTGGAATGTCTGGCTCTGACCGTGGAGGAGGTCATGCACATCCGTCAGGTGCTTGTGAAGGCGGAGCTGGAGAAGTACCAGCAATACAAAGATGTCTACACTGCTCTCAAGAAAGGAAAGGTAGGGCTGAGGCTGTAGGGGCTCTGGAGGGTATTGAGGGAGCCCAGGTGCACAAGCCTCCCATTTACACATTTGTAATTTACCCTGCATTGGAGAGAAAAAAGAGTTGTCCACCAAACATCCCCCTAAATGTGTAACACATGGRTYAGCTTCCTTGAATTATGCCCAGAARCATCAAAACTTTTAATRGAAACATCTTGTTTAATCAGATTGTTTATAAAAATGCAGTAGTATTTGCAGTTATCAGAGTGTGTCTGTATGTGTCTGGTTTAAACATCATTGACTGAGGGGGTTTCTGCCACATGCCTTCTGCAGGTTTGGTTACCTCTTCTGTTCCAGGAAATAGAATTACAGATAACAGTAGTTACAAGTTCTTCATATGATCCTTACTATTAAGCACAGAGGGAATTAAAGCCTTCAAAGAATTCATACAAGATGTGGCCCCAGAAGGAGGTTTAATATTATAGATCCATTAACTAATTAATGCCTCTTTTTCTGTAAACTGCAGATTGGAGATTGGTACTTCCCAGTACAAGCAGCATCCTTTTCTCCCACTTTTGACTTGTGCTTCTTGAACACCTCCAGCAAGTCTATTTTGACTTCATTGTGTGTTTTGCCATTAGGCCTACCCGTGTGTAGAATGCAGATTTATTTTAAAGATYTAATACATTTTAGGCAGAGGAACAGGAGTCTTAAAATGTTATTCATTACATTCAGCTGTTGACTGTTGTCATGATATATAAAGCTTAGTAATGATCTTTTATCAAATCTCAAAGTAGGTTGATGCTTTAATTAATTTACCCCGCTATTAAAATTGTTTGCTTTTATTTCTAACCAAATTGATCTAGTTAACAGGCAAGTATTTAATTTAGGCAAAACAATTAAAGGCCTAGTTCTAAATACATGAAGATACAATTCTGGACCTTCTTCTTAACATCATCTTAGAAGTACAGACCCCAGAACTGGATGTAGCACTGCCACTSTGACCTTGCCAACAGTAACTGGTCAATGAAATCATCCCTGTGCAGGACTTCACCTAACATTGTGGATTCCTCTGTTCTTCTTCCTCTAGCTCTGYTTTTGCTGTCGAACAAGAAGATTTTCTTTCTTTACCTGGTCTTACACTTGCCAGTTCTGCAAGAGGTAAATGTATAATGTGTGTTAATAAATGAGTACCATTTCAGAGGGAAAATTATTGATTTATACTTGAGAAACCCTCCAAGATTTTTGCTGCATACTGTTAGTTGGGTTTATTTCTGTAACAGTCTATGTTAAAGAAAAACTCTACAAAAACATTTCCTGCTTAAGTGACAGAATTGCTTCCTTGGACTGAAACATTTGACTAAAAGTGAGAGAAACACTCATTTGTTCTTTTATGCTTATGGGAAAGCAAGATAGAATTTACTTAGACTCCTCTGTAAACAGTTCCACAACCTCTGTTGTTGGGGAAAGCATTTCAAGGCAATTCACCTTTTGGACTATTTTTTGAGTGTTGGGGCAGGGGAAAAGCAAGAAGGAATATTTGCAGGCAAAATTATAAATTTTAAGTTAACTGTGAGACAATAAGTCAGAAGATCTATGTCATCACTGARTTGCGGTCTCACTTACCAGAGGATGTTTCTTTAGAGGAAAATCAGGGTTGTTTTTTTCCTTTTTCTCCCCCCTATTTTTTAATTTAGGTGTAGTTTTTGTTCAGCATTTCTCCTGGCTTTTGGCTTCATATTCCAATTGAAGTCACTATGTTGAGAAAGCTTTAAAGACGAAAGTGTTTGTTAAAGGGGAGGATGGGGGAGGGTTCTAACTCCTGAAATCCCTTATTCTTCATTTCAACTTAATTTTTCCCAATGGATTAATTCATGCTCTTGCTTTCTTACACAGGCCCGTGTGCTCGCAGTGTTGCAAAAAGGTAAGTAAGGAAACTTGGGTTTAGAGCCTTTCTAAAAAGCTGTAAAATTGAAAAATCTTCGTAACGATGCTGCACATTCCTTGTGCTTATCCCAACAGATGCGGCTGCCATCGAAGCCATACTCCACCCTTCCCATCTTCTCACTGGGACCTTCAACATTGCAAAGGGGAGAAAGCTTTATGAGGCCAGAGAAACCCTCCACCAGTCACCACCATTCCCTGCGGAGCAGGTGAGAAACAGCCCGGCCTCACTTGTGTCTGTTGCAAATCCCCCCCAAGTGTTCCATGCTGGGTTATCAATCATGAAGATGCTTCCCATCTGTTTTGTAGCTGGCAATGTTCCTAATGCTTGTAGTAACTTTTCTGTAATAACTGAAAAGCCGGGTGTCTTCTACTCATTGATTTACAGAAATAGMAACTCTAAGAGTGTCCTAAACCTTTTTCACATTACAGGTGAAAAATAATATAAGTCTGTGTACAGTTGTACAGCACTTCTGCAAAAATATCCTTAATATGTATTTTCTGGTTGAATTAACTCTTTGGAGATAAATCTTGGCAGGCTAGAACCACCCACTGAATGGGAATGCAATGATGTCTAATGAACAGATTTATCTTTTCCCCCCTAATTTTTCCTATTCCAGTTTTCATAATTTTTTCACTTTGATACTATCAAATTACTTGTTGGTTTTACATTTTAGATGGTTGTCAAAGCTAAGCCAAGAAATGAAATATAAAATGAATGCTCCTTTTTGAGGGAATCTGCTGAATAAACCCTCTGCATAGATCACCATTGCTATGATAGATTAGCCAAAGACATCAGCTGTTTTTAGTTACTAGCAAGATTGGTTTTGCCAGGTTGTAAATGTTACACACGCCTTCAGTCAGTGCCCCTGCAATCTTGCCAGTCCTGGCAGAAGCTGTCCTCTCCASTGTTTGGTGTAATTTGGGACAGGAGGACAATTTAAATCCAGGCTTTTCGGGTGTGATTTTTCCTGGGGCTCACAGCCAAGCTGCCAAATAGCATGACAGATCCTGCTTTTTCGCCTTTCAGGTTGACCTCAAGGTCCAAGTCTGTGGATAAGTCACAGGAAGAGTTTCCCAAAGAATTAATGGAGGACTGGAGCACAATGGAGGTTTGCGTGGACTGCAAGAAGTTCATCTCAGAAATCATCAACTCGAGCCGGCGCAGCCTGTCTCTGGCCAACAAGCGAGCCAGGTTAAAAAGGAAAACGCAGTCCTTCTACATGTCRTCCCCAGGAACCTCGGAATACTGCCCCTCTGAAAGGACGATCAATGAGATCTGAGCCCTGTGCCTTCTGCTTTGCTTCCATCTCCATGAGGTCATCATTCCATGAACAAGGTCACTGGGAGCGAGTCATCATCCCGTTGCTTCGTTCCACTTGACTGGTTTGGGTTTGGATTAGATCACAGGATTTCCTACTCCAGCAGTTCCCGGAGCCACAGAGCRCCGTGCTTGGATCTGTACAGGATGATGCACAGAGGGTCAGCTGCTCACGCTGGAAGAAAATCAATCTTTGAAATTGTTGCCTCTTTTGTACGTGTGTGTCGAAACGAGAAAGCCTTTTCTTGCTTTCAATCTTTTTTTTTAACCATGCTTTGAATCATTTTTCAGGAGATGAGCTGAAAGCAGGTGTCCAGTGGAGAACCAGATCTAGCAGAGTGTCAGTGTTAGCACAGTAGCGAACAGTAGGTCCTGCTGGTGTTCCCACCCTCAGAATGCCCTCATTGGGGCAGCCAAGGGCCATGTTGCACACCAGGCACCTGGTGTAAGCAACTCTGGTCAAATCCATCTTCCTCTGAACAATTTTGGTTGCTTTGAGATCAGGATTCAGCACGGGACGCCTCAGTGTCAGTGTCCTGGGGCAAAGCAGGTGACAAAGCTCTCTGCCCGTGTGGTCGGCCAAACCCCCGAGCTGCTTTACTTCCTAAGCCTTAGTGTCCTTCCRAGTGTCTCCTGAGCAGGTTTTAGTAGTTTACTTTCTATCTTGAATGTATGATGATGACTACTAGCAGCAGTGAATTTTAGTAGTAGACAAAGTTGTACAGTTTATGGGGAGGATGGGAAATAAGGGAGGCTTCTAATTTTAACTGAATACATGTAAAATTGTTCTTTTGGTTTCTCAGAGAAAACAGTGAGTAAGGTGTAAATTTGTATTATAATGGAGCACACAGATACTGCTATAGTTCTGTCTGAAAGCATATCCATTAGTTACCCCATTTTTTCTGGGGTTTATAACTTGGCTGTAAAAATTTGTGTTCTGCTGAAATTTGGGACAATGCWGTCTCAGATTGGGAGCAATTTCTTTTTAGTCTTTTTTTCATTCTTTCCCCCTGTTTAATTCACTCACAAGGGAGTGCTAGGCTAATTGTTTAGAAGTTCCAACAATTTTACAATGTTAACTGACATCTCATGCTTTTTTTGCACTTTTTTTTATATTCAAAATACCTTTTTTTTTAATTTTTAAATTCAGGCATAGCCAGAGTTTAGTCAATAATTTGGGGCCAGATCTTTTTGGTATTTAAAAAGAAGCTAACATAGCCAAGTTATTAATACTTGAAAATCAACTACTGTAACTTTTTTCATAAATTTTTTAATACCCTGAAGCATATTTAATATCTATATAGCAGTGTATTATAGAATGACATAGCAGAARAGTTTCAGATCTATTTATTAACATTTCTATACTTCGAGTTAATGAGAGATACCTCAGAACTGCTCCAAAGTAGCTGGGACTGGATTTCCATAACATAATTTTAAAGGTGTATTAATCCAAACAGCTTCCTCTGTCCAAAAAGCCCAAGGGACAGACTGCCCCTCTAGCCCTGGCAAGGCACAGTGCTGAGGCTGGGAGGCACTGGGGCTKCTTGGCTCCCTTTGGCAGCCTTTGGAGCAGCCATCCATATCATCTCTTTTAGGCTGATTTGAAAAGCACATGTAAAAGTCTCTGAAAACCTTCCCAGGGAGTCAGCCATCCTTATTTTTTTGTTAAAAGCCCCCTTGAAAAATGAGAATTTTTGCATATGCAGGGCTTATTTAAATAGTTTCTTTTTTTTTTTTTTTCTGAACCAATGCAAACAGGAAAAGCAGGGCTCAGTGCTAGCTCTCCCTCCTTGCTGTCCCACGTAAGGTCAGCCCTCTCCTTGTGATCCCTCTGGAAAAGGGTCTTGCATGTTAAAGCCCCTGGAGTCATGGCATGAGATAGGGATGCAGGATTGCAGTGAGCAGCACAGGCAGGCTGGTGGAAAAGGTTCTGCTATTGTTGGAAGGGTCGCCTGATCTCAGTCACATCAGCACTTTTTGTCGTTTCTGTGCCAAAACCAGGCCGTGCGTTTGCTGCACAGTGCACCCGGGAAACCAGACGGAAAGAAATGCAGGAAATCTCACTTTCCATCTACCCTGTTGTTGCTGTTGTCAGGATRTTTTTCACCAAGATGCCCCAGCCATGTAACAGCTGCCCAGTCCTCTGCTCACAGTCCATTTCTGTGGTGTCCTGAAGCCACTGAGGTGCAGGGTATCCAGCACGTTTACTTTCCTCTCGGAGAGGAATTCGGGATGTTGTAGAACAGGCAGGATGAAGGACTCAGTAACTCCTTAGCGTGCAAAGGGGAACAGGTCCTTCATGCCTGTGCCCTGCTCCACTCTGGCAGTGTCCAGGGGTGGCTCTGGGGCAGTGGCAGAGCCTTGTGATCCAGCCTGTGCCTTCCCAGGATTCTCAGAAGTCCTTGGCTCAGGGCAGGCTCTGCTGGCTGGGCAGGGCACAAACACTGAACAACAATGCAGCRTTGTGTGGACGGCTCCCTGTTGCTCACACAGAGCTGCCATGGGCCAGGGTCTGGACAACCTCCCTTTTCCCCTGGAAAAAACCCTCCAGGCTGCTGACACACATTATGRCAGCTCCAGAAAACATGATRTGGAGGGCTGCCTCTCCYCTTCCCTCCCATCCCYTCCTCCTGGCACAGTTGCTCYGCATTATCCTGGCATTTCGTTCCRCGAGAGGAAAAGCAGCCGGTTGGTTTTTTGTGGAAAGCCTGAAGGAGCTCAGCTCGCTGGTTGCCTGGCTCTGCRGAGTGGGCTATTTTTAGCTTTCCATCTCCTCCCTGCCTGCATCAGCATCCCAAATCCACTGCAGCCATTGGCCCAGCACCCCGTGGTGCTGCCCAGCATGTCCTAGTTACGGGCTGAACTTCACGTCAGCGTCAGAGGGGGAAATCAGAAGCTTGTAAATATCTGTAATATATTTATTAATATTTAGGAAGTCTCCATCAATCATGCAATGGGAATTGACTTTCCCATGATGTTTTAAAAAGGAAATGAGTCYTATTTATATGTGTGTTGGCTGTTATCTTTTATTAGAGTTAACGCTTTCAGCCCCCTAATACAGTTTGCACATCTTAGAGTGAATTACTGCTGAAAAGAACGTGGCACTAGCACAGTGAACTCTGTTCCATGAATTTWAAAATTATTTTCTTCTTTTTTTTTAGCTTTATTAGTATTCCCAAGGTCTGTTAAAATATATCGTAGGAGACCCAAGGAGCTAAAAATGCCTCTGGCAGCATCAGTCTTGTTTTGTATGTGAACCTGGTTGTGGGGAATGCAAAACCAGCTCTGCCTCACGGCAATGATGGAAGATGTGAGCAGGCTTTTGCTGCAGCTGTCAGACCTGACCTTTCAAGTGTTCATGGTRACAGTAGTGTTTTGGGGGGTTGTTGGGGTTTTTTTTTTCTCTTTCTCCATTACTTCCTTTATACAGGGAGGGGTGTTACCTGGTGAAAATAAAATGCCTTTCCATTATAACCCTTGTCTGTGTTAATTATTCATGTGGAAGCTGATTTAAAGGTTCTATCTCTCTCTTTTTCATGCTCTTACAGTTTTGTAAGATCAGTCAGATGTTTCTTTTGGCAAAGAATTGTTAACGAAAATGATTGCATAACAGCTGAACACTGGCTGGGCTGCATGAAGGGATGAAAACCTGTCCAAGTACCCTTAGAATAGCAATAAAAACTGCTTGTRTAACCCCAGTGATGTGATTAGCTCCTCGTTGTCATCTGCAGCCAACTCCCTCTGTTACCAGTGTGCTGCTGCTTCCAACACTGGCAGGCTGTACCTGAGGCAGCACGTTTGTCCTGCATGTAGTACAGGCTTTGGGAAATCTCCATCCTTCCCTCATCATTGGGAGAGAAATGCCGACTCTCTTTTGGAGAGGTTTTCGATGGATCTGGTTCAGTTTTTAAACCTGAAGTGGAGAGAACACTGCTGATTATTATCACAACTTTCAYGTTGTTCTCTCTTCTCTCCTGAGCATCCCTTTTTCCCCAGTCAAGTTCAGCATCGGCTTCCCTGGTTAGTTCCTGGCTGCATGCTCTATAGGTTAAAACTAATTTAGAACCTCCAACTTTAATCTCCTGATTGCTGCCTTCCTGCTTTACTTCATCCAGCAGCTCTGCACAACTCTTAGGAATGTCTGTCTTACAGCTCAGTCTCATCCGTGAAACAGTGACAGCACACAGGCATGAGAGAAAGGTGCTGCAACTCTACACTTTGGTGCTACAGCACATGGATTATGTTCGTGTTACCAGAAAATTTTATACTGTTGYCATGTTGATAACTTGGAGCTGCTCTGGTTTATTTCTTCTTTTGTATRTGTGTATCTTAAGGCCAGTCTGAGAATTTTATGAATACCTATTCCAGCTATAAAAATCTCTTTCATTGTTTGTCTGATTTTTAATACTGTGTTTCAGATTTTTTGGGTACTTGAAACTATTGTTCCCCAGAATTTCCTTGTAGGATAACCACAGCAAAGGGGCATT
This sequence comes from Malurus melanocephalus, assembly GCF_030028575.1. Lineage (NCBI taxonomy): Eukaryota > Metazoa > Chordata > Aves > Passeriformes > Maluridae > Malurus > Malurus melanocephalus. The sequence continues at coordinate 1,713,079 of NW_026623331.1, read as the reverse complement.
AGCTCAGCCTGCACAAAAGCCACAGAACCCCTGTGTTGCACAGCACCTGTGAGCTCCAGCAGCTCAGAGCAGAGACAGCCTGGGACCTTCCCTATGCCCTCACCTCGATGCTGAAAAATCCCAGAGCTGCCCCTGTTGCTCAGCTGCCCTGGCACAAGCTGTGAGCTGCTCAGTGTCCCAGGGTCCCCAGCTGCTAAAAGAGACTTCCAAGTGAATACAAAGTGTTTAAAGAATTTTCAGAGCTKCTGCTGAGTGCTCAGAGCTGAAAAGATCCTGTAGTGCAAGTTTCCATCTGCTTTTAGTACTTGAAAACAATTTCAGTGCTCCCAGGTGAARCAAATTCCAGAGAGGTGAAACTTTATGATACTTTGACAAGCCAAGACTTGAGAATTAATTTTCTACTATAGGTCTGCACTCAACAAATGTCATGGGGCGTAATCAAGAAATGGAGCTAAAGAGGTATCAAATAGACATGGCAAAATTTATGCAGCAGTAGTTTGTTTATTTGCAATAATAGCCAATCCAGAAACTTTCCAGCTTCTTCCCTGGTCAGGTTATTTTGCAGTGGCAGTGCCTGGCTGAACTGTCAGATGTGAGGTAGCCCAGGCTCTCTCTCCTCAGGTAATGACAGGAGCTGCTGCAGTCTGCAAAGGTCTGTGAGATGAGCTCTGTGGAACATTTCTAGAGTAAGCCCTTTGGAACAGACCCTTGAGGATAGACCTCAATATAGGTAATTTAAAAATATAGCTGATAATCTTTGAAGGTGCCAAGCTACTACTTTAAACTCACAGCTGAAAAAGACCTGTTTGAGTATTGATACATTTGATTTTTATAAAACAACCCATAAGAGCACCCAGTATGAAAAAAATATATATTTGGTGCCTCCAGTGCAGCTGAAGGTGTTTCCACTTGAGGTCCTCTCTGCATTTCTCTAACCAGTGACACCAGTGCTTAGAAAAGGGAACCAGCAATGCTTGGGCTTTTGCAGRACAGGCCCTGGGCTGGATAGTGCACTGTGGGATTGTTAAACTGGATTTCAGAAATCTGAGTTCAGGAACCTGCTAAATCTAGAATTAAGATGTGGCATGACTGTGTAACTTCTGCAGAAGGCTGGCTTCCAAAATCTGGTGGAAATAAGCACGATTTTAGCTTACAACACAGATCTGTAAAGWGGCAGCACTCTTATGGCCCAGCTTTCAGGAGAGGCAGAGACCAGGACCCAACTTTAGCTGAGGCATTTCAGGTGGGCGTGTTCCTATTGAAGAGCTGGTGGTTACATTACCTGCGAATCAAAAGCAAAATGAAGATGAGAAAGGATTTTGAGCTGTATTTCTGTTAAAGCTGGTTCCCTCTCCCCAACTCCCTTCTTTAATAAAGGAAAAAAAAAATCCCAAACAGGAGATGCACTTTTTGGATGTGAACAGGCCTAAAGCACAATCCCTTCCCTTTTGAGCTTCCCCTGCCTCTGTGCTGTCACTGTGCATGTACCGTCTGCGCGTCTTCAGGGACACCAGGGGCATCAGCTCTAACTGACAAAGGCAACAGAATTGTCTTCTGCTTGTTTCCATGTTATGTGGTACTGAAATGCAATTTCTTGTTTATGCATTGCTAATAAAAAGCTCTTCAAAATTACTGCATTGCTCTTGCTTTCTTGAGCAAACTCGGAAGACCATGGGCACCATTTCTTACAGACCCCAGCTGGCAAGGCCATGTTGCATATTTGTTTGGCCAGGTAGAACCCTGAACCTTAGATGCTGCAKATCTTAACTAGGTCAGAAACAAAATTATAGCAGAGTAAAAGGGAAGGTACTGTATCAGCAGGGCCCCAAATTAGGAGCCCTTACTGATCATTTCACTTGCAGGTGCCTTCCAGTAAAATGAGAATCATACCTCAATCACCTCAGCTGTGGAAAAATTAAAAGGACGGGACTTGTGCTTCACAAAAATGCCTTTTCACTGAACAAATCCATAGTGAAAGCATGRCCTGCTTCCTGGAGCTGCGATTAAAAGGTTTAGCTTGTAACCTGCATGATTGTGACAGGTGGCAAGTAGTATTGGTGGGATAAGAAAATAGTTTATTAGATAAATAAGGTCTTATTTACAAGTCAAGGCTAATGGTTTTAGGTGAGTCTTGCCTGTTCTAATGCAAAATGAAGCAGCTGCAGTCCCAAGTGGAGTTATCAGGCCAGGCCCAGAGGACGCCTGCAGAGATTTTGCACAGTATGTGGCTTACAGTGAGTTCCAGGGAGACTGGTACTGGTTCCTGCTGCTYACCCAGCACAGACTAATGGAAATTATTCTTTTGCAGCCTTTTCAGACAAACAACAGTCCATCACATATTACACAGTTACACGCAGAAGTGTTTGTTTAAACTRCACATGGCATGTATTTTGAATAGCACCAGAGGGTTCATAGACAATTTACAGCCCTGCCCTCGGTGGYTCACTATCTAGGAAGGTACAACAATAGGAAAGGTGTTCCCTACCCACTGCTCCACCCGAGGATCGGAATGAAGTGCCACATGAAGGAACTTCCCCGGTCATCTTAGTCAATGCTACATTGGTACTTTGTCGGATACATCAGTGTTCAATCTGTGCTCTGCAACACTTCCCGGCACCATCTGCTGCAGTTCAGCGCCTTTGCCTATGTTAAGGAAATCTTTCCAGGATTTAGGAGGATATAGGAAAATAGAGGAGGATATAGGATATAGGAGTTTTCACTAGGCTTGCCTGTTGTCAACAAATACGAACTTTCCTCCGTTGTGCCTGCTGACCTGATGGAGGAAAAGAAGTAAGAAGCATGGGGAAGCATGGACAACTCATGCTGGCACAGGGCCAAAATAAAAAAGAAATGTTTAATTACACACCAGACTATTTGACTACACTGTTTTAAGTTAATGCCTTTTGTTACTWACATGACCTTCCACTAGCATGAAAACCAGATACCAAACAGAAGCCAGTGTAGGTCGAGTTTGGTACCTTAAACATCTTAAAATCCTTCAGGGTCAAGAACCAAAATGTCCAGGTTGCCATGCTCTGGAAACCACRGCTCCTGCCTTCCCTTGCTGCTTCCCCCACAGTCAGGAACCAGCTYTTCCAATCTTCTTCCTTCCACAGTGGGCGTGTGTGATGCAGCTGCCGGGACTGGGGAAGCAGCCACACTTCTGTCCAATCTGGAGACCTGATGTGCTGGCACCAAATTCTTAAAATCCAACCACCTCCCTACATTGCACCCCAGCTCTGGTTCCCTTGAATTGCAACCCAGCAGCTGAGAAACACCAACCTGCATCTTGAACAGCTGCTGCAAACAGCCTCCCTCTCACAACTCACAAAAYCCAACTTCAGTTCTATTTTCAACAYTCWAAGTGCAGAATCATTATTCRAAATRGCATTTGCTACATATTAACAGTTACAAGCACTGAACTTTCTTCTGCTTGGTCCCCAGCACTTCAAGATCCCTCCGAGTAAATAAGCACTGACTTCACACCATTTCTGATTCACACATTTTTTCCTCCTACATACTCTTTTCCTCCTGCTCCAATCCAAAAAGCTGCACCCTGCTGTTCCCACAAGCAGCCTAACACTTTCCCTTACATGCAGCTTTCTATCTTTAACAGCTCAGTCAATGCACATGATACAAAACTGACTTCAGAAACATTTTTTAGCCATTTCCAGTCTAAAGAAAGAAAAGATGTAGGAGTTTCTCTAAGGAGCAACCAAAATAATCATTCCAAAGATAGGGTTATTTTTTTTGCTTCACGGACTAACTCAGATTATGGAATGGGAATTGGAATGCTTCAAAAACAGGGTTATGCACAGCATAGACAGCATACAGAGCTAGAGATCCCACCAGATCCAATTGATCTGATCAGTCACGTGGCCAAKTAAAGAATGGAAGCCCTCTATACAAACAATACAGGTAGAAAGCAGAAGGGTAAAAACTGCCCAGGAAMRTTTAGGGGAAATTAAGAACCACTTSATCTGCTAAACACTGGAGCCCACCTGGTCCCTGTGTGACCCACTGCAAGGTCCTTTGTACACGTTGACAAAATGAGCAACCACAGGAAGACCAATAATCCCATGGATGAACAACTGTCCCCTACCACTAAGATGACAGGCTTCTAAGTGACAGAACTGGCCTCTGGAAGAAATAAGTCTTTCCTACCCAAAGYTTCCCCACTCTCCTTTAGCCTAGAGACAAGCAGGAGAGGACTGAGCCCAAGTAGGAAAGGTGCTGATCCTTGGCAAGYGGAGCAGCAGATTGGAAAATCAAGCAATTAGCCACATAGCTCCTAAGTGGCATGAAATTGTGGAGTGAAAGCCACCCAAAACCAGCCGGGAATGACACAGAAAGGAGATGCTGCAACAGAAGCAGATAAAGATTAGTTTCTGCAAGAAGGAAACAAAKTGTCACAAAGTAATCCAGAAAATTGATGTGCAATTGGGGCAGTCCTTAGGGTGTGGCAGAGTTCAGCTCCAGAGAGCCCATGGTGACTTTTCTGGGAAGCCAAGTGGTGCTGAATGGCTATACACAAGTCAGCCAGCCTTAAGACAACATTAAGCAAACCTTTCATTTCAGGTGCAACAAGCAGCTTTAGACAAGTCTTCTCCCAAACCAGAACAATACAGGAACCTCTCCAAAGGCTTTTCCAGCCCTGCTGCCAGTCGTGTTTTCATCACCTCCAGTAGACATGGATAGAAATGCTGCAGCACAGGTTTTCAAAAGTACACACTTTTTTTTTTTTTTCAGAGCCCTGCCATAGCTGCATTTCTCCTCCTAGCAGAACACCACCAGGAGCTAAAACATCTATGTTCCTCACCTAGGAAGTGGCATCACTCCTGAGGAGACAACTGACCTGCACCAAAGCTATCCAGTGTATCTTCTATTCAGGGACTGCTGTAAGTTCTAAGTTTCTGTTCCAAATGAAGAAGGGCTTTAGATTCACATAAAAATAGCAAATATTAGCTATTTTATTTAAGGGCTTTAAAGTAATAGACACATTTTTAAAAGTAGGTTTATTCATTAGGATCACATAATTTAGTTACACCCAAATTGAAGTTTACTTTCAAACTAACCAGAATATGAATGCTGAAAATTCCCTTAAGCCACAGACACATTAAAATTATCAGATCAAAACAGTGACCAACATTTTACTCTTCTATTTTTTCAGAAGTTACTCATGCTCTTTAACAACTTCCTAAGCACATGCTTACCACTTGAACAGTAAACATCCTTGCAACATTTATTTCACTTTGTGTGCACACCAAAAAATAAGTTAAAATGCCCTAACAGGGTTATCTGAGAAACAGATACTACATCTGGATCAAACATGACAATTCTGTAAACATCAGACAAAGTTAGTCATTACCAATATATATTTATGCATATTCAATAGGAAACATTCTCTGCAGTTACTACAGTATTTTTCCAGATAATGAGAAGAATTTAAAAGGATTTTAAAACCATCTTGTACCCATGTGGAAAAACGTTGAAAAAATTCAATTACACTGGTAGTAGTTAACAGAAAGCATTCAGAAAGAAGAGTCCATTTGTTGTTCTTGTTCTCTTGTTTTCTMCATTCAGGGAATGAAAAGTTTTGTTTATGACACCTTATCATTTGGATTTAAAATTTTCTGCACATTTTTCATTTCAATTCTTCTGGTTATTGCATCAATTTCTCCCTCAGTTAAGACATTATGTGAAGAGCAAGGACCAGTGGAACAGCATGGTCTATTCATTCAAGTAGCATACAAGTACCCTTCTTAGAAAGAAATAAGTATTTTCCAGCACCTTCCAATAATCACTACTGCTGTCCTCATAGGGAGGAGAGGAACTAGTACAAATTAATAAATAAGGAAATAAATTATACCCTTCTCCCCACCAAAAAAAACTATTTTAGGCTATTAGCATCAATAGAAACTTTATCTTTGTTTGGATACAAACATCTAAGAGGTAAAGTATCTGTGTGTCATGTTCAGGTAGCACATTTAAACAGCCTAGGAAGAGTTAGTTCCAGATAAGTTGTAGCCTTTCAAGATGATCGTCTAGATAAATATCAAATTGTACAGTATCATGTTCTGTGTCATGTAGTACCCTTTGACTGGCCAAGACRCTATCAGATTACAAATCAGACAAAACTCAGTGCTCTAGGACCTAKCAGCCCTTCTCAGAACAAAAGTTCATACAGAAAACCCCTAATCCCACACATGCATTCTTTTCAAGSTTTTCCATTTGATGGTGTAAATACAACATGCCCTCTACCTTTGTTTAAAAAGGCACATTAAGGCTGCTTTAAATGTGCTAAATGATTTGTTTCCAGTATTAAACATAAACTGTTTAAATGAGAAGAGCATCTGCAGGAGGTCAATTTAATCTTCAGTAGGCATCAAGAGCTGCTGTGGAGATGATGGATGASGTTACTTTTCCACTGATCCAGTATTCTCATAAATGTACAAAACCTCTGCAGATCAGCCTTGGAGGGAGYTCTACAGAGCAGTCTGCAGAATAAGACTTTTCTGTCAGTTACTTGGTTTTATTTGGTGAACCCAAATATTTGGCTTTATGTTTCCATGGACGCTGCTGCCATGGCTGGTTTTATCCCCTCACGCGTGGACTTCAGCTCCTCCAGTTCTGTGTTTAGTTTGCTGATCACCCACTCCAGGGCATCCCGACCCTGCCAGAAAAACACAGGAATTTAGGATCAGAACAGACATACCACCACTGCTCATGTTTCTATAGTTCTTCCTCTGTCAGACATGAAACTTGTTTTAAAATCAGTGCCATGCCCTGCATAGTTTGATACCAGATTATATTGATAATTTCTTAGCATCTWCTTATGGGAACTTCACTGCAAAGGCATTTGCTTCACCCCAAAGCCAGMAGCAAATGCAGTGCAGGTGTGAGCTCCCATTAGCACACCGAGGCAGAAGGCCTAACTCAACTATTAARTTTCCTTACCCAAGAGATTTGCTGTTTTTGCTGTTTACTGCTCCCACCACCCAAAGAGTATCAGCAGATTTATGGCAAAATCAAGGTACTGTTTTCAGTTTCATTAAACAAGTAATACGGACAGTTTTTGAGAAGATCCAGGACAAAGAAAGTCTTTAAAGTCCTCTTTGAAATAGCAACTAAGTGATCTGATACCTATCAAGAGTTCAGAAGTGGATGCACACTGAAATCAATGTTCCTACACAGCAACTTTTCAGCATCTAAACCAGACCAATTAGAGACTGGAGTTACACATTTTATATCAAGSGATGGGAATGCCTCACTCTAGGAACTGACAGGCAGTCTTCAGTAAGAGCTGGAGAACCATGGACAATAAGCCTGTCAAAAACTTTTTACCTTAAGAAGACCCTGTAGCAGCTGCACCCCAATGACCACAAGATGTGGCCAGCAGCACAATGCAGACAAGAAAATAGAGAGGACTTTAATGAAACAAAAGTGCAAGATTTTAGAGCTCTACAGTCTGAGAACAGCAGCTTTTGCCAAAGCAAGCAGATGGGAACAGACCAGGAAAACACTTGGCCTTTTTTCACTTAAACAGAAGTCAAGAGACATTCACCTCTATTACTCTACTAAGAATAAGAAGTACAAACAGTGGAGAGCAGTAAGTGGGAGCCACATGGCTCTGGCCAARTCTAGAATTCTGGAGATAAAGGTTTCAGCCCAAAAAGTCACAAATGTTCAGGACAGCCATTGTTCAAGCCCTCTGCAGAGGCTGATAGAAAGGGGGAAGAACACTGTCCTCCACACGCAAACTGTGATGTGCTAATTTTGTTGTATACATTAAAAATTATATAGTGCACAGAAACCTCATAGTGTCCAGAACCTGCTATTGTCCTCTACAGACCACTAAGCATGAACAAGAATCTACAKAAGCAGCTTTGAAAACCTAAGGAAAAAAGAATGTCAGAACAAAGCTCATATACTCTTGAAGAATTTTTTCCCAGGCTAGAAACACTACTCTGGAATAATATGAAAAGCCCAGACCCAAAGTGCAAAGTGTAACCTATTAAAATAAATAAAGTTTTACTTTTACTATGAAGAGGAGCACAGTTATCTCAAGACCCTCTCTGAGGTCAGTGAAGGATTGACTCGGTTTTTTCTCGGGTTTTCCATGTTACAGGAACTCACAGAATAAACAGTAATTTCTGCTTCTGCACTGGCAGGCAGTCCTTAAACTGAGAAAAGTCATCCAGGTATCACAATAAAGTGTTCAACTCCTGATCAAGGCTCAGAAAGAGAGATTCAGCTCTACCCTAAATTATCTCAGAAACTAGGACGTTTAAGTTAATTAGTTCAAGATATGCCTTTAAAATRTTTTAATAATATTCAAGAAAGCATTGTTGAAATTGTCCACTTTAGGTATGGGCTGCTGATAAAAGACCTTARAAGGGGACGATTTAACTTCTGAACTCCTTCCATTTGAACACCAAAGTGACCACTCTTCAGCAGGTAGTAACTTCCACCTTCTCCAAAGGCTGTGCAAGACCTGAGAATGCCAGGGAAGTATGAATAAAAGACACGGGGAAGGCTACTGCATAGCAACAAGTTGTAACCTGCTGTGAATTAACTGAGATGAGCGCTCCATAAGGGAAAAAGGGGGGAGGGGGGGGACAGGGAGGGGGAATCATCTTTCAGTAAAGCAAGCATTTGGACATTTAGAAGTCAGGTTTAAATATCCTTTCTGAGGTGACACAGGCACACAGTACCAAGACACCAACAGCTTAGATGTTRTGTTTGTCTAATTGCTCAAAGAAGACTTGCCAGAAGGACAAATAACCCTGCCATGGAAAATGCTCCATAGAAAAATACTGAGATTATTTTCATGCCCTGACTCGAAACAATTACATCATTGTGTTTTACTTGATATCTTTGTTGATAAGCTAAATTAATTTAAAAATCCATGAYATTCAACCAGAGTACCAAGATATTTCCTTCACTTTTTGAGAGCACATACGTCTCTATATATCTCTTTAGACCTGCATATACTACATGCCATATTTTGCAGCTAAGAATAAACTCATGATTTTGGCAAGGAAGACCTCAGGAACATTCTGCACAGGAAATTAAGTTAGAAATCTCAAACAGATGCAAAGCCTCCAAGTGCCATGAAACTACCCAGTTATCAGAAAAAATCTGACAGAGGATTGTCTATGAAGTCTCATACTGTCCAACAAGTTCTGCAGTAAGTMATTAAGCAAGCACATTCATCCCCAGGCATGCAGGTTGTGTTATTCATTATTGCAGGTGTTAGCAGCATGACATGTCTGGCAAAACAAGCGCTGCATATGAAGATTTGTTGGTAGAGCTTAAGTGACTGATAAGTGCTGAGCCTTTGTAGTTGATGTTTTCCAGAAAAAAACAGCCATAAAAGCTTAGTGGAATGGGAACGTAAAAGCAAACACTCGCGGCATACACAGATCTCAGAGTAAGCAGTGTAAAAAGCCCGACTTTCTTAACTAGGAGAAGCAGCAAAATGGATTTCTTTCTTTTTATGAGATCTTATTGGTTGAAGCAGAAGCCAGTACAGGAATGACAGGGACAAGCTACACTGACTAGTGGAAGGAAAAAAATCTGCACAGAGGTCTCAGAGGCAAATGCACTCAGTTCTCTCCACCCTGAACTCAGATTTGTTCATAGCCACATCACTGCAGGGACCCTTCACTACCAAAATGAATATAACTACAAGACCAATGAAAARCAGGAACAGTCTGGCATCCTGACAGCTTCAAGCCTTGCACAAATTTCCTCAGAAGGGCAACACTATTTGTCAGGCAGAAGAAAAGCAAATACAATTCTGMTATGCAAAAGATTATCCCTGTTAGGCAACCTGTTTCAAGAAATCAATTTTATATCCTAAGAACACAATTCTGTTTCATTTTTATAATGCCAATTCCACTTACTAGCAATTTATAAAATTCTTTAAATACAAGCTTTATATATTGAAATCACAGAAACTAGGACCAGAACAAACACTTGGTGGAGGGACTCCTTCACATCCCTAGCTGGCTGCAGTCCTCAAGCTGTAAGCAAGACTGTGTGGCACGAGATGGGCTGCARCAAGTTGGCTGCCCAGTGGCACAAGCACGGGTTAAGGGATCCAGCCTGGACTGGGGCTACGCTCACCCTCTACAACTGCAGTGCAGTGAACAGGTCTGCCATTCCTGTATGCAATGTGTGTAAAACAGACATGCAGGGTAATTTATGAAACCCACGTGACAACAGTCCATGCACATATTTGCTAGAAAGCTGAAATGCTGTACCAAGTAATAGAATGCTGGCATTACCACTAGTTAGTACAAACTCCAGGTGTGGAGAACTGCTAGCTTAGAGCGCTTTCAGAATTTTGAATTATCCACTCAATAGCATCCCACCCCTACAGTAACACAAAAAAAATTACAACAAACCGCAAATTATTTTTTCATCATCATTAAAAATAATAATGCATCAYCTGCCACTGCTACCTCAGAGCAAAATCTCAATAATTGCCTTTTCTTCAGAACAAYGAAACATTTTTCAGTAACTGTCATGAAGTTTAAGAGGGGTGCTTAGAGCACAGAGGCACAACACAGCATACAAAAGCTGGTAGTAGCCCAGTAGATACTAGCTAGTAAAGAAAGGGYTGGTACCAGCAATTAAAAATTCCCACAAAGTTCAAAATCTCTAGAGACTTTTCAGTGAAATACTCAGGACAAAAAGCTCTTTCTGATTTGCAAGAAGCTTGTGAGCCAGTGTGTTCCTTGAAAATGGCAGAACCGTACAACCTTTAAAAGAAATTGAGCTCTCTCACAAGCAGCACCTCAACAGGTACCAAGAAATATTTAGTTTGTCTGACTTCAATATGGACATGCAAATGTAACCAATGCCTCAAGAGGAATTTGGCCAGCATTTTTAAATGTGTCTAACTTGATGTGGCACACCAGCCAACTAGACAGGGCTTTGCCACCTCTGGGTCAGCCTGAAGTTTGGTTGTGAGCCAGGATTTGTTCCTCTCTTTCAAGAATATACACCCCACACAGACTTCTAATGGAAACCAGATCAGAACAGAACTGTAATTTAACTGAAATACTTTCCATTTCAAACAAACACAGAAAGCACCCAGCTAGGTAAAGGTACTCTTCAGTGTCTAGAAAGGACCCATCACTCCTTCCCCATCCCCTGATTTTAACATGTTTTCCACCCACCCTAGGAAAGCACACAGAAGGGTGGAAAAGGAGACTTTATTTTCTCTGTCTAGTTTGTCCTACCAAGTTAGCTTACACTGGCTTGGTCAATGAGCATTCAGCCTCACAAGGATGAAGGGCTGCCCAAAGCACAGGATCTCTGGCATAGCAGGAGTTACCTGAGCCAGATTCCCACTGTGCTGCACCTCTCCAGCAATGCAGAGCACAATCTCAAACTCCAGGTGCACTCATCCTGCTTCTCTAGCAATTCTATTTCTTCCCCAAAGAACTGTAGGATGAAGTGCCCAAGAACAAGCACTCCCACAGCTCTGCCTGTGCTGAAGGGCAGTCCATGGCTGCAAGCCAATAGAAAAAGCAAGCACAGGACAGCGGAGTCAGTGCAGTGTCACCCAGGAGAGTCAGCACAGCCTCACCTCCTCAAAGAATATGCTTCTSCTTACACTACATTACTTTCAGCCAAAGGCAAGGAGACAGCTCAATAATGGATAGGAACTGGAACAACTGACAAAGCAGCATAGAAAATATGGCAGTATTAACTAATAAATCCACATTATAAAGGCTGAAAGCCAAGTTACATTCTCTGCTAGCACTAACTCCTAGAAATAGGAGGTTAGTRCTTAAAAAGGTACTTTGAAAAACAAAAAACCAAACCCCAACCAATACAGTTTGCATGCTATCTGTAACTGCAGCACACACATACAAGTTTTTTTGTTCTGCTGTGCAATTCTAATTAAAAMCCAAAGATTTAGTAGTGACTAAGTGACTAAATATGAAACTAACAAAAGTTTCATACTTTTGGAAACTATACTCTGCTTTCTGAGGTTCATTAAAAATCAATTGAAACACCAAACACGAAATCTAGCAAAATTAAATATTACATCCATAATAGTAAAATAARTATTACATTCAACACACACATTGACAATTACTATTTCAAAAAAAAAAAGAACTATTGGGTAGGGAAAGAGGGAGAAAATAGAATAAAGATGTACCTTTCTGGCATTAGAAGAAATTGTGTTTGCCATCAAGCTTTCCAAATAACTGCTTAAACTAATGCCTTTAACAGTAATAATTGCTTCTTGAGTTAGCACAGTCCTGTAAGAGAATAAAGAAAGGTTAACACCTAAGCTRAACTGGAATAACAAATTGTCTCCGATACACGAAAATGCACACAAATATCCCTACTTACTTTTCTGGATTTTCTGGATGAGGTGTGTAAACCAGTCTCTCATCAACAGACACCAAGTTTGTGAGAGTAATCTTAAGAAGAAAAACAGAGCTGAAACACTCACTTCCCATCTTTCATTTTTCTGTTATCAGCAGCACTACTCAATAGCAGAGCACTCAATTTAATGTCAGAGTGTACACAGAATATAAAACCCAGAACACAGTCAATAAAAAGACCTATAAAKGGTGATGTATCTTCTCCTATCATTGATCTAATTATTTCAAAGTTCCCATTCACAGCACAGAGCACTAACAGCTTTCTCTGAATGTCGAGTCTGATTTACAACCAGCGATTCAGAAAGGCTCCTCCACTGTAACACTACCTGGACTAGACAGAAAATTAATACTAAGGAAAGACAATGCCTCTTGTACAGAAACAAGGCCCTCCTACAGACAACCTCATTTTACGAGGTTGACAGTTATGAGTTCCCAGGATACCAAAATATAGCACAATACTTCATTAACATTCTATGAAAAAAGAATTTTCACATTAAAACTTTAGTTGCAAATGGCAGAACTCATTAATCTAAAAGGCTAACTATTTTACATGCATTCTGAAAAATAACCTTGCATTAAAAACAGAATCATAAATGTTTGATGATGAAGTATTTAAATTTCCTATTTATGAGAAGGAAAAAAAAAGAAGAATAGTCATCTAAGACACTGACTAAGACATGGAAATTGTTGCCTCAGATGAAAGACATGGACACATTTCAAATCTAAATGTTAAGAGCAAAACATTCAACTTCCAGAACTAATTACCAGAAACTTCTTAAGCCACCACTCACATTAGTTGAGCAAAGCTCCATCTTTTTTTCCACYGGATCTACCACAGAATGTTCCTCGATGTAAGTCAGAGTTCTATTTGTTCCTAATATCTGAAGGGGAAAAAAATGTTAAATATCAAACAAACTGAACCTTAAAACACACAAATGCCAAGTTCTCAGTGACCCCAAATAAATAAGTAATTCATGGATACCAAATAACTGTGATCAGTGGCAAGACTTCATTTTAGATTGTATCAGCCATAGAGCATGGCACAGACCAGCCTGGAAGGCATTTACAGACACACAAATTTAATCTTTCATTTAGAAGACAGTTCCAATTCAGAGGATGACATAAAAGTGCATCACACCCTTAATAAAGAATGAAGGACRCAAAAATGTACCGCTTTTACAATACTGGGCAATCCCCACTCCGTGCTGAGAAGACGATGGCTGTGCAACCTCCCCTGGTTATCCAAGCTTCTGTTGAGGACATCTACTCCTACCACACATGGATTCATTGGGTTGGGATACTTTCTCATAGCAGCTTTGATCACAGTATCCCAGGGATGCCTGTAAAAGGAAGAGACAAGAGTATCTGTAACTRTTTTGTATTCAATCTAAAGTATTCAGATGATACTAAATCAGGATATAGGTTGTGCAATATAGTGCATGCTGTACAAATTCATAGCTCCCAGAAGTCCCTTTGGAATACAGTTAAGCTTAGAAAGGCAATAAGAAAGTACTGATACACAAACAGAAGAAAAAATAAATTCATTTCTCCAGAGTGAACCAAGGAATAATTAACGCAAGACTAAGAAAAATGAAGGCAAGGGGCAACAGTCACTCATTGCTACAAGTGACATTCCAAGCAGTGCTCACAGAGATGGTGGAAATCTCAGCTCATTCCAGAACTTAATCAGGAAAGCAACCCAATCTAACACTTAAGCTTGCCCTGCTCTGAGAAGAGGGACTAGATGACCTCCAGGAGTCCAATCCAGAAATTCTTCTGTAATTCTAAGCATATCAAATAAACTAAAGAGGAAATCAATAGCTTCTGCTTCTTCCTACAGCAAAAAAAAAAAGCAAAGTGAAATTAAATTCTACTAAAGAAAGGATAATTGGGAAGTTCAAAATAAAGAAACAGATTTTTAGAAACCCCATCAACTCACAGTCTTACATCTGCACCTACACTACTGCCTCCAGCAGTTTATTAGCATGAATTCCACTTATAGATATTCTTCTTGAACTGTTTTTATTGAACAAATTTGGATAACCTCAAACTCCTGGCATCGGAGTACGAGTGCTACTCAAGGCAAGATGGTTCACATGGCCCTTGTGGTACTTCCAGACATTTCCTTGTAAAACAGAGGAGGCTACAGRAATCACAGGCTTGATCCAATACAGAAATTCCATCCCTTATTACTTCTATATTCAGAATAACTGACTGCCCTGGCATGAGAGCCTTWCAGCCTTTAAAGGTATGTTTAAAAATTCAACAATTGGTATCTAACTTAAGAAGGTTTAGGGGTGCCAACTTGTACTTAAGACTTGCACTTAGGGCCCTAAATGGATTTTATTTTAGTCTTAAAATAGACTGGTACAGAAGGGCACTGACWGAAGAGCAAACAGAAAGGTAGACAAGTAAGTTATTTTTCTAATAAGAAAAGTGACAGAAAGCTTTATTGGTGCAAGCAAGAGAAATAATAGCCCTCAATTSCTGCAGCAGAAGGAGATCTGGAGGACTCTTCTTTGTTCCATCTTCAGTTACTATACACTTCCATCAACARAAGATACACAAATCAAAAATGACAAAATTCTCTTAAATGCCCTTAAGAGATTGAGTCAGAGATCTGATAAGGAACAACGGTATTTTATTAGCCATTCAAATGAACTACCTACACCYACACACATTACGCCATAAAATGGGGATGTTCTAATACAGAACTTGATGAGAAAATGACAAATAAAAATAGCTTTTGCATTCCCTAAGCGACAGATACTCATCTCAAASTCAGGAGCTGCGTCATGCTCTAGCAGCCTCTGCCTGATACTTCATGTCAAAAACCACAGTTCACTTACACCAGACCAATGCTGAGGTTGGGCACCGAGTATCTGCATCAGTGCAAAGAATTCAGTTGAGGTAATTAAAGAAATCTGGGATATTTTGTAAATGTTTTAAGAGCTATCACCCCCGGTGCTCTTCGGGCTTCAATACTTTCAGGACACCTGTAGCAGAGGAGTCATCGGCGGTGGCATTCCCAGAGCTGCACTGGCACTGCTGAGCCCTCCAGGTCAGCTCCCTGGTACASCTTGTTACACACCTACTGATAATTTTCCCTGTTGTTTCCTCGCTACATAAGGRCTAGTGTGGATGACCAGAGCGACGTTCCATGGAGAAAAGCACTGATGGAAAGAGCACTTACTCAGAGAGCTGGCTGCTGGGCACCTCAGCGGCAGTACCTGAGGCTAAGGGACACAGTCACTGTCCATCCCCCTTGGAATACATCATCGACTACATCAGTAGTTTCGGATTTATTTTTATTTATAGTGTGAAARCTATTTTTCCTTAAACAGCCAGTCGTTTATCAAGCCATCACGCTGTCGGGCCAGCTCAACCACTCCATCCAGTTGGAATGCTATTCCCGAGGTAGGGAAGCTCTAGGGAAGGGCCAGGAAGGAGCTCGAGGGATGGAAGACAGGCACTGCCGCGGCCCGTTCCCGGCCTCCCTCCTCCTCCTCTTTCGGCCGCGCCCGCAGCATTCCTATTTCCACCGTCACCCCGGCGGAGCSCGGCTCATCCCGCAGAGCCCAGCCCGGTGAAGCGCGCCCGGGGGTCTGTCCGCGCCCTCCGGCCCTCCCCGCCCGGCCCCCTCACCCGAACACGTGCTCCGAGCTCCAGATCTTCATGGCGGCTCCCGGTGTGTCCCCTCAGAGGCCGGCGGGAAGGGCGGGAAGGGCGGGAAGG
>NW_026623331.1:1695295-1696697 GCF_030028575.1 Malurus melanocephalus | reverse complement strand
CGTCACCGCCCCGCCTCCCCGCGCCCGTGGTGCACATGCGCAGGAGAGCCCGCCCGCCGGGCCCAGAGTCGCTGAACGCCCCGAGTTGGAAACGACCCACAGGGATCATCCAAGTCCAGCTCCTGGCCCAAGAATCATTATTATTATCCAATTATCCAAACGCTTCTCGAACTCTGTCAAGCTTGGTGCTGTGACCGTTCCCTTGGGAGTCTGTTCCAGTGCTCAGCCACCCTGTAGGTAAAAGACCTTTTCCTGTTATTCAGCCTAAACGTCCCTTGACACAGTTTGCTCTGGAAGGTGCGTCCTGAGAAAGCAGTTCTGCATTACCATTGATTGACTGGTCCTCACAAACAAACCCTCACCACCARCTCCTCAGTACAAAAAAGACTCGGAGCTTCCTGAGCAGGTCTGGTGGAGAGCTATGAATATGATTAAAGAACTGGAGCATCTCTCTCATGAGGGAGAAAGGGCTGAGGGAGCTAGGCCTGTGCAGCCTCCAAAAGAGATGGCTGAGAGGGGACCTCATCAATGTGAATATATATTTAGAGAGGGGGTGCCAAGAGGCTCTTCTTTGTGGTGCCAATCAATAGGACAAGAGGCAACAGGCAGAAACTGATGTACAGGAAGCTCCACCTGAATATGAGGAAGAACTTGTTTACTGTGACTGAGCACTGGAACAGATTGCTAAGAGAGGCTGCAGAGTCTCCCTCACTGGAGATATTCAGGAGTCCCCTGGATGCAAAGTTGTGCCATGTGCTCTGGGATGACCCTGGTTGAGCAGGGAGGTTGGACCCGCTGACCCACTGTGGTCTCTTCCTGCCCCATTTTGTTATTCTGGGATTCTGTGAGCTACCAGCATTTTGGTTTACTCAAACCAGGAGTTTTGATTAAACACCCCAATAATGGCCTTGGGGGTGACATGCAGCCAGGGACAGCATATGCAGGACTGTGCCCAGGGTTGAAGTGTTTGCTGGTGGGGCAGTATCTCGGTTTGCAAGCTACAGATTGTGGTGTAGATGGAGCTCTGGGTGGAAGCCTGGGACAAGAGGCCTTGAACTGCCAACCCTTTGGTGATGCCAGCCAGGTGAATGGACGCTGGGAGACACAGCAGGAGCAAAGACTCATGAGGAAGAGTGAGATTTGCATGTGGCTTGGACTGTGGGGGTTTAAAAGCCTAGGCTTCCTTTTCAGAGGCACCAGCTGTGTTACTGCACCATGAATAAATTGCTTTATGGARCAAGACWTTTGAGAGTCTGCCATGAGAAACCTGGGGTTGATCCAGTAAAGAAACCGGGCCTGACTGCTTGAGGGAGTCAAATGAGGCACCTGTGACTCCAGTGGGCTGACTGGAGCTCTGGAAAGGGAGCTCTGTCCCAGCAGCTGGAAAGGGGCTCTGTCCCAG